>NC_035435.2:148291060-148391627 GCF_002127325.2 Helianthus annuus
TATGTAATTCTAGCAAGTAGGTAAAGTAAACATGAATAGTAGTACCTATGATGTTGAGCCTTGCACGTGGAGCGAAGCGTCGTTGTGGATCGTTGAGCACTGTACCGGTTATAGTCTGGTTTTAATAAAAACGTTTTCCCCATATTAAAACCAAGTTCTCTATAACCAATGGCTCTGATACCAATCTGTCACACCACCAAAATCCACACGCGGAGTATCACCGCTTGGAGGCGTGACTGACCAGGATCAAGCCACCAATCATATTGAACATTAAATGTAAATAGCAAACGTAAATGTAATTTAACCAAACCAATATGAAAGGTGTTTCAAAACACAAGTATAATCTTAATATTTAGCGGAAGCATAAAAGTAAACCCAACATAATCATAAGTATGTAATGTCATAAACGTTTAACAAAGCATTCATGATCCTTGTCCACAACGACCGCGCCTCCCAATGCAAGCTCCTAGTGTACCTAACGACCTGCAAGGCATGTAACAGAGAGTCAACAACTAGTTGAGCGATTTCACAGTGGGTTATTTAGTAATAATGTTTGTTTCATAAATCGTTTGTTTGTTTAGTAACCCATGTATCGTTATCAATTTACATCGCGGCCCTCCAGGCATGTGTGCGAAGATTAGTGGGGGTTTCCCATGTATTGTAGACTAGTTTTATTTGTATCGCGGCCCTCCAGGCATGTGTGCTAAGATTAGTATAAGTATCGCGGCCATACCAGGCATGTGTGCGAAGAACAGTATCAGTATCGCGGCTATTACAGGCATGTGTGCGAAGAGTAGTGGGGGCTTCCCCATGTATCACTAGTCTAGCCGTATCTATATGTGACCTTTCCCAACCGAGGTCAGTAATCCACAATTCCCAATAATAATGTAAGTACAGATAATCATCCAGTCCCATTCCCTACACCGGGAATCCCATGCCTTAATAAGAGTGTGAACTCACCTTGGTTTGCTCGGTATGCTAAGTTAAGTGCTCACAAATAATCAATCAAGTCCTATAGTGCACGTATACATAATCAGTTGGTATTCACGAAGTTCGTGCATGCATAATCAATCACCGAGGAACACAGATCACGCATTCAAAAACCATACAAGTTATGCACAATATTTAACCGTAGTTAACTAGCTCAGTTAAGTCTTAACAAAAACAAACCAAGTCAAATCAAGTTACTGCAGTTAAGTTACCCCTGACGAAACACCCATGTTTCGTCGTCACCCTACCTCGACGAAACGCCCATTGTTTCATCGTGATGTCTTCGGCGAAACACATTCTGTTTCGTCGTGACCCCATCGGCGAAACATGTTTGATTCGCCGTGAATTCCGTTTCGTTCCACGTATCAGTTACGATTTGCAGAACCCTAATTCACCTAGAACAGCCGTTACTCTAATATCGATCATCACCATCATACAAAATCATCATACAAAAATCATTCAATACCGAACATCATCATCAAATTAACACATGATTCGCAAGGTATAACTACATAAGCAGATTCATGACAGTAACACATATTGATCAGTATCCAATCAACATGATTAACAACATCCTACCAACATGAACATCATTAAATCCCTTATACCACTCAATTCGAACCTGTTTACTAGGATCCCTAAATTAACATCAATTTTCGCATAGAATTATATAATCGACCAATCATGCATAATGAATCAAAATCATCCTACACATATACTCACATCCGTTCAGGAAATCAAGCATACACAAACACGTTTGAGAAATCACAGGATCAAGAATTTGGTTTAACAAGTACGCACTAACCGAGATAGAGAGTACGAAGGTTTGATCGCTAAAGAGACTCGGGAATGCACAAAGTTGTCGTCACGCAGAAAATTCTCTAGGGTTTCGGTTCTTGGAAAAGTGAGACGAAGTAAATTGTGTCGTGTAACTTATAAGCGTTTTAATGTACTGGGCCTCAACGAATCGGCGGGCCGGTGAAACAGCCTGTTTCGTCGAGTGGTGCACGGCGAAACATAAAGCCGGCGAAACATAACCCGTTTCATCGAGATTGAAGTGACGAAGCAGACTTCTGTTTCGTCGGGTTCTTTCATGGTTCACATAGTTAAGTATTTCAGCAATTTTCACATCATAGCACCAAGCACATAACCATGTAATAATCATAATACGTTTATCATAACACAGTATGTATAGTTACAAGTCAAACAAATAAATCAACTAAACAGTCAACGCTCAATAAACACGAAAGTGAAATGTCAGAAACTCGAGTTGTCACAATTTTAGAGGTCAAAGTTCATGTATGGTAGTTGATTGACGAAAATTTAGGGCTACATGACAAGTTGTGAACTTGACAAAATATAGTGTAAATTTCTGCCCTTAAAGTGTTTGTAGAAATGCCTCAATGAAGGCTTAAATCTGAAAACTTGAGTTAAACCGAATGATTGTAATGTTTCGGCAAAATATGCGAACTATGAATTGAAAAGAGTTCTAAACATGTTTTGGTTGAACTCTATAGGAAAGATACCGGAGCTCCAAGCGGACAAGCCGGTGGCGACTTGCGTTTGAAGGGCGTGCACTAAAGGTATGTAACTTGATCCGCTACATTAAACGAATTATTGTCAAATTATGCGTAGTTGCGTTGTAGATTAGAAGTTGTGTTGATTTTAGTACTCGTAATCGTTATTGGAATTAATAGAGTTAGAATGGATAAAGAACCGCTTGGTAGTCATCACATTGGAGGTTTTCCACAAGATGAGCCAACAGGTCAAACAATGGTGTAAATTGTAGAATTTGTGTTCTAATTAGTTAGCAATGGCGATATCAATCACAAGAGCGTTAAACCATGAAATTGGTAATGAAGCGCAAGTGATGTTAAGCCCCGGATGATGGGTATAAGGCGCCATAGGCTTACTAGTGAAATATAGTAAAATAGATAAAGTTAGAATGGGTCGAATGATAGTATAGTGGCTTTTAACCGTAATGATCGGTGAGTCAAATTTTGGTATGATAGTCGTAAGGGATATGTCCGTAACGAATTTACAAACATACAGGAAAAGAATCGCCTAAAACGACATATGGGTTAGGGTGAAATCAACAAAATAGTCAAATGGCAAAGTTACAGAGTCCACCGTAAATTAAGGTCTCCACCGTAATTTACGGTAGACAACAAAACGTTACGGTGGTTCACTACTGTCTTACGGCAGACCAGAATCATTCAGAGTCTACCGTAACTTACGATAGATACCGTAAGTTACGGAAGAGCCCAGAAAACCTTGAATTTTATTTCTTTTTCACATTTAAATGTCGGAACTTGTTTTTATGTACTATACTAAGGTCAAAACTAATGTTTTTAGTGGTTATGACCCTAGGTGACGATGTGGATCTTACGGATGGCGGTCAAGCAAGTTTTGTTTTGAAGAACCGAACACACTTTAGAAGCTTCCGCGATATCTAAATTTAATAGACAATGTTTTTGGAATGTAAACAATTTGTTAAACTTATGAATGTTTGGAATAGTGGTTAGTTGACTAATGTTTTGCTACCTATGAACTATATCTATGGAACTTTTATTATAACTGAATGTCTTTTATGTCTAATTGCACGAAATTCTATTAAAATCGAGTAGTAATTGGATGGATGTAACAGTTTTAACCATGCAAAATATTCATAAATGCACTAAAAACCATAGTCTTTTTTCATCATGTAAAAGCTATGCCACGTTTTTCTATAACTAAAACAAGGCATCGCCAATTTCAGCTACATAGTCATCAAGAAACAAGTCTAAGAACAATATATTAAGACCCTACTATACTATGATCCAAACTAAAGTCTCATTAACAGAGCATATATAAAGAAGCCAATAGTCATCTTTTTTTCACCAGTAAGAGGTCTAAACCATTAAGAGCCTCTTTAAAAGATAAACAAACAACCCCTTAGAGGGTGATCGACATTTGTTTTATTAGCATGTGTCTTTCTAAAATAACTGATAAATATTTACCATCTTATAGTATTGTTCGTTTTTTTTACTTCACGAAGACGTCACTTGTAAGGTTGAATCATAGATCATACATCACACACTTAAGAAATACTAAGGAGTTGTTTTTTAACTCTTAACGAGGCTCTTAATGATTCAGACCTCATATTGATTCAACATTTAATGGTTTAGACTGTTTATTTCGCGATCAGATGTCTGAATGGTTCAAACAATTACCTCTGAATGGTTAAGCATTAAACTAAGAGGCTGTTTGTTTACCTCTTAATGAGGCTCTTAATAGTTCAGACCCCTTACTGGTTCAACACTTAATGGTTCAGACTGTTTGTTTCGTGAGCAAATGTCTGAATGGTTCAGACATTTTCCTCTGAATGGTTAAGTATTATACAGAGTGTGAATGGTTAAGACCTCTAATCTGAATTTGTCAGACATTTGCCTCTGAAGGGTTAAGCATTATACTGGCTCTTAGTGGTTCAGACCTCTTACTGGTTCATCACTTAGGGGTTGTTTGACAACATCTGAATGATTAAGTGTTGAACCAATAAGAGGTCTGAACCATTAAGTGTTGAACCAGTAAGAGGTCTGAACCATTAAAAGCCTGTATAATGCTTAACCGTTCAAAGGCAAATGTCTGACCAATTCAGATTAGAGTTCTTGAATGTTTATTATGCTCTGTTTGAATCGGATGTACACATGAAGATTGTACATTGGGTTGTTGAACACTAGGATGCGGTTTAGAAAGACAATTTAACTTTTGTTTTACATCGGATCCCAAAAATGGTTCAATCTTAACCTCAAAGGAGATAGAAAAACTGGTTGATGCCATGCATCATGGGTTCACTAGGCGTGCATCTTTTTGTGTTTTGTTCATATTCGTAATGGCTTGTTAGTAATCAAAATCAAGAATTGTTTCAAAAGATTGTTGGGATATTTTAGTACCTGTATGTGTTTTGTTTGATTAATTAATTTGATTATTTTTAAATGAAGGATGGGTTGCTATTTCTGAATCTATATTTTTGTTATTTGATGGTTTGTGTTCAACCATAGATATGTGGCTCCAATCTACTTAGGCTTTTATAGTGCTCTAGTTAATCGGAACGTAATTTTCATTAGCGTTTTCGAAGGAATTATGGGTATTGCTTTCTGCAATATTATGGCTGTGACATCTGTGCTTGTGATATCATTATTCAAACTCTGAACAATGCAATACTAATAAAACAGTGTGTTTTGATCCCAACATTTGTCTTTTATGTTTGATTTTATGCTCATGTTGATTTTTGATCGATTTTGAACTCTATATCGCTTTCTGGAAAGTTATACGTGAACTGATGCGTAAACGCAGTCAGTTTAACGCGACAAACACACCGGAACATTATCATAAACTTAACATACCTTAAATAACCTTTACATAACTTAGAAATAAGTTTTAAAGGCTTTGGTATGGCAAAAACAAGTTTATTCGCTCTCAGGGACTATTTGCGTCAACTTGCAAAAGTCTGCCGTTTCACAAGGCAACGTACCGTCCGGAACTTGATCATAAGTTAAACATACCATATATAACCTAAACATGGCTTAGAAATAAGCTTTGATAGGGTCGGTGTGCGAAAACATGCTTATATGATCTTACAGGGGCTAAAAGTGTCAAAAACGGCGTAAGTTTGCATTTTCGCGCATATCTTACGTTCAGGCCACATCTGGACATCCAAAATTTTTGTACACACTAAAATATATTTATTTTAGTGATCGGCATGCAAAAATCCCATTCGTCGCTTAATTTGGTTCGTTTTCGCGTCCGTTTGAGTTTCGTCGTAATTTAACGAACAACGCGACCGTACGACCAAACGAGCTGACATCCGAGAATGTTCCAAGCATATTTTGAGTCCTCTAAACTTTATTGACCTTATAGAGCCTTGAAAATGGCTTAACGGGGGTCAAAAGGGGCTGAAATGGGCTTAAAACTTATGCAGGGACCTGAACTGTAATTTTTGAAACTATGGCTGATCTGGGAAGGTCAGGCGGCCCGCGTGAGCCCCCTGCCATATCACAGGCGGGCCGCATCAGGTGCCCAGTTCTAGAAAATCATTTTTTTAGCAAATTGTTGATACTTCAGGGGCTGTTCTTGTAACTTCTTTGTGTGGTGACCAAGTTAACACTTCTCCGAGGCATGCTAGGTGTCCCTAAACACTTGTATGGCTAGGATTTAATGCTTAATGACCAAGCAAAACACTTGTAATGATCCTAGTGCATCACTACAACTATAAATAGCCAATTCCATCAACCCATTTCTTTGCTCATTCCTCATTCTCTTCTCTACAAATCTGATTTGGAGAGCTCCCAAGAGTTTGGAGCTTTCTAATCTCATTTGGGAACTTGGTTTTTCTTGTAGAAAAGATAGCAAGGACCCTTAGTAAGCATTCTTTCATTCTTTTATTGCTTACTAGTTTAAATAGTCAAACAAGTGTTTGACTTTCGGTTTTGACCATCAATTGGTCAAGTCAAAGTTCAATTGAACTTTGACACGTGATTGTAATCATGATAGTTATAATCCTTCATGATTATAGCCGCTGATTACCACGTTAACTAGTCGTAGTGTCGAGTCAAAGTTTCGGTCAAAATGTGTTTTAGCACGCATTTTGCAACGGAACTACTCTAGGGTATCAAAACACTTTGTTTTGATACCAAATCAGTAGGTTAAACATGTTTTGACATGTTTAACTCGACACTATTAGTTTGTGCTTGTTTAGGGTCGTAAGTTAAGCTGTCTAAACAACCGCTTACACTTCTGAACCCGACCCGTTTGGTCGATCTTTAGGATCCGACCAGGCTTAGTTAGTGATCATAGTTGCATAGGGAATAGCCATTGAGGTTATACCTTATGATCACATAGGAATGGTTAGTCATATGCTAGTTAGCTTGTATGCCCATAGGAAATGACCAAAATGCCCTTTTGAAGCATAAATCCGTATTTTGACTATGTGAACATATTTTTAACATATAATCTGATTTAGTAACATGTTTAGGGATAATTGGGCATGTAAGACTTGGCATAGCACATAGTTAACCATCCGAACATAGTTTTACGCTAACGACACCTTATAGTAGCTTATGTTACCATAATGTGTCGAAACGGGTCAAAAGCACTTAGGTAGACTTTCCAATCAGAATGTAGGGCCTATTAAATCATACCATATGAGTTCAATTACTCATTTGATTTATAGAACCTCATTCTATCCTATCTCCCGATTTAGGAGCCGATTATTAACATAGTTACCTATACTAGGTGCCGGTTGATTCCGTGATACTTGGAGCTTAAATTGGTCTTATTCTCAAGACTAATTAGCAATCCCAAGTGAGTACATAGTTCCCCTCTTTTACCGTTTTCAAATATTTTGGGGTGAAACACATGTACATACGTGTTACTTTCGTGCATTTCATGATTTTATGACATAAACATGCTAGTTTCATCTAGTACATATATAGTACATGCTTTCAATTGTGTTTTGCTATGTATGTCAAGCATGCTAGCACATTGATTTGTTACACGTTTGTTGCATATGTTTACTTAGCATATGGAACACATTGTTTTACATGACATTTCCGCTATGTATGTTTACTTAACATGCTAGCACATTGTTTTACATGAACATTTCTACTAGGCATGTTTACTTAGCATTCCTAGTACATGGTTTTCACATGCAACATTGGTTATGACATTTGGTATGTTAAATTGGGACAATAATACATTCATTAACATTAGCTACGCCGCTCGGTAGTATGTAATGGTACCATAGGAATTGACAACTCCCGTTTCTGACTTCCTAGGTTTGTTTGGAAGTTGGGAATGACAGAATCCGATATACATAATTTAGATGAACCTTTAATTTGTTTAAAGGTTTGTCGCCACAGTCGCAAGGCTTGAATGTATGCGATTAACATTACTGCATAAATGTTTGTAATCATAAAGCATTGTTTTTCTGCAAAACATAGCATTTGATTTAAACTCAGGTTTATTCAAAAACATTGTTTTGTACATTTTTCCTATGGTTGAGTAATTACTTATTATTTGCCATACATGACATTTGTTTTACATTAACATCATCACATAGTCTAAGTAGATGATTTCCTACTTGCTATGCATTTCATTGGTTATACATGACATTGAACATGGTTTATACATATACATTTTGACATTGAACATAACATTTTGGTTGGGTATTGATAAGTGACTTATGTAGCGGGGCTATGTGTTATATGATAAAAGCATGGTGGATACGCCGCTGGTACTTCCATATATAAGTGCTTTTATTGTATAATACATTGTTGCGTTATCTAAACCACTTGGGCAAGACATGAAACATTTTATACAAAAGACATGACATTGTTTTACAAATTACACATTTTGTACAAAACTCATTTATACTTGGTTATTTATTTAACCATGTATTATCTTTTCATCATCATTTGATTTTCATATCGATTTTCATATGATTTCATAAAACGTTTTACAAGGTTCATGACTTCATTTTGATAAACCCTTTTTAAACCACAAGTCATGAATCTGCACAAACAAAACCTATGTATCTCACAAACATTTTTATGCTGACGTACCTATTTTTACATGTGTTTTCAGGTGCTAATGCGTGATGTTGATTGTGCTTCACTTAGGCGGACTCGGGCCTTAGTGACTTAAAAGACAGTTATTATGTATTTTAGTTTGAACTCAAAGACAATGTAAAACTTAAATCTTAATAATACATAACTTTAATTGCCATGGTTGTTGAAACAATAATTCTGTCGCATCACTACCCGACGTTTCCGCCGCGGTCTGTTGTTTTAACGCGGTCGGGGTGTGACAATGGCTAGTTTTAACCATGTAAAATATTCGTAAATGCATTAAAAACCATAGTCTTTTTTCATCATGTAAAAGCTATGCCACGTTTTTCTATAACTAAAACAAGGCATCGCCAATTTCAGCTACATGGTCATCAAGAAACAAGTCTAAGAACAATATATTAAGACCCTACTATACTATGATCCAAACTAAAGTCTCATTAACAGAGCATATATAAAGAAGCCAATAGTCATCTTTTATTTCATTGTAAACTCTTGAAGATGTCAATGAGTGTAGAAAAAAATATGAGCTTTACATCATTTGATGAATATTATGTACGTTCTTTATCTTCTTTACTAACAAACAACGGAGAAAAAAGGAAGTGATTTTCATGCTCTTGACTTGTGTCATAATCAATATAACATTATATAGTCCCAATCAACACCCAAAACCCAACAATAAACACCTAATTTAAACAATAAAAACACCCTAACCCAACAACAAACTGTCAACAAACTTAGATATGTGTACAATCATGAATAAATTGTGACAACTGGCAAATAACCGGTAATTCCGTACAAACTAATCACTATTTTTATTTCATAATCTCATGCATTTAGCATAATTTAATTACGTAACTGTGTCGTATACTGGATAACAGTGTTAGGACAAGAAAACAAAGCTAAAACATATGCTGGTTTTCGTCATATTTCGAAACCTGTCAAACAATGTCCTAAAAGTGTTGGTAAAAACTGTTGCGTGCACTATTCACGGTTACACTATTCATGCCAGCAAACCGTGAAATCAGACTGAAACACTAAAAAACGACACTCGGATAACATAACTGAGTCCATTTATGTAAGAAAAGATTATTATGAAAACACATCCTGCAAAGAAACAAGACTTTCCGGTATAAAAATTCAACTAGTCGGCGCGACGCAAAAGTGCTATAAACTAGTCGGCGCCTAAACGGAAAGCATTTAAGGTATCAAAATTCAACTTACACTAGTCTAGCGAACTAGTTAACAATATTTTGGCGTCGTAAGCACCCAAAATAAATGTCATGGCATCGATGGTAATTTTAAACCATAGCTCCCAGTACTATATTTTACCTCTCGTATATCACCCGATATCGAACCGACGAGCAAATTAGTGGTATTTTACCATCCGAAACTAATACCAACTAGTCTTATGAACTAGTTAAGATCATTAACACCCTCAACCATAGATTACACCCTAAATAACCTTGTTGACATAACAACCTAAATATCTATACTTAAAATATATATTATTTATGTAAAGCTAAAAATAAAAGAAAATCTTTGCAAACTTTCCCCAAATTCGGTCATCATAAGGGGTCCCACCTCAATGGATTGCTTGAAAACTTAGAAGATAAGACAGCATGGTTTAGAGATTTGGTGTTGAAAAAAATTAGTACTTGAAATTATACTCCATACCACCACCATTTCCATAAAGTTTCTTCACTCAAAGAAGTAAGCACAACCCTCCTACTTCTTCTTAAACTTTCGGCAGCTTTACAACCTACACAAACCCACCATAAAGTTTCATTAAGCACCCTAAATTACACTTTTCTAGCCATTTCAAGATCATCCATACATGGATTAAGCATGGAGTTTTATCAGGAGTCTTCTTGAAGCTTAATCTTCTTCTTATTTTCTTATTTTGCCTTGTGCAAAGTTGTAAGTCTCCTAAGCATCATGTTTAAGCTTCTTATTACTAGTTAATCTCAAAAGTACAAGTTGATCATCTTAAAGATAAATAAAAATCACGCCAAAAACCCTAACCTCAAAGCTAATAAACATTAAATATAACTATATTATGTGTTGATTTATTAGATTTGTGATAGCTAGTTTGCATAATTTATGTTGATCATGTTAAAGTAAGTTGTTTTAAGTGGGTGATCTTGTATGATTAATAATATAAATGATGATTTAAACATGGTAATGTTTAAATCTAAACAAGATCTTCAACCTCTTGATCCATGAACTTTACTACCACTTAAAAATGATTTATTACACATAAGTGACTTTTATAAAGAATAACCACCATGATTCTTATTATGATCATCCTAAAAGTTTAGTAAACAAAGTGGTTTAAAGAGGAGATTTTGATTAGAAAATACAATGAAAATGGTGTCTTTAAGGTCCTAATAAATATGTGAAGATTTCATTATTTTTAACCAAGTTGCTAAAAATATACTTATAAAAGTTCATGGAAATAAAGAGGAAAAGAGCATGAATCATGCATGCAAAGTTGGTGTAATGAAACTTGATTATGATTATGGGTTTAAACATGGTTTGAACGCGTTTTTATAACGTGGGAAACGTCATAGTTTTAGGGGAAACTATGGCGAATTTTTTAAAAATCTAATCACGATTAAAGAGGGGATTAAAGGGTGATTAACAATGTTAAACGCGATTAGTGGTCATAAACGTCATTTTGGAAACCCTAATGAGAATATTTAAGTCTTAAATATTCAATAAGTTTTATGGACTTAAACTTATTCTTTTACAAAAATAAATGGTTAAAAATGTAACCATATATATATATATATATATATATATATTGGTAAAAATTATATATTTTGAGACATATCAAGTATGTGTATATGTGCTATATATGTGTATGTATTAGATACCTATAGGGTGATCAAAATAAATACACAAACATGTTCCTACATGGTCCAAGAAATGCTAGTAAAATCGGACAATTAAATAAAATGGCCGAAATGGAAATACATAACACTTGATGACTACAATTTGGGCGTATCGACACCGTAAACAAGTTACTACAAAGTCGAGTCTAAAATAACATATTTTGGACGTTTAAACGAGCACATATGTAAGTGACCTATAACAAGAATCCGGAAAGTCGAAAACTATAAAATTACCAAGTATTTTTCATAGGAAAAATGAACTTATTTAAATTTTGCTACTTGGTAACATTTTGGTAAAAATTGCAAGATTATGTTAATGGACTCATAAAGATAGAATTGGGCTTATCAAAGTTAGTAATGGGCTAGGCCCAATGGCAATATAACATGGGCTTGGCCCAATAACATAAAAGACATGGGTTAGGCCCAATAACATAGATAACATGGGCTCAGCCCAATGACATGGGCTCGGCCCAATAAAATTAAAACATGGTTAGATACGATAACATAGATGACATGGGCTCGGCTTAATGACATGGGCTCGGCCCAATGACATGAGCAAAGGCTCAATGACATGCGTGCACTGCACGAGAACGTGTGAAGAACGAAGCCGATCACACATAAGCCAATATACATAGAATACATGAATACGCTTACGAATTCAATACGTTTAGAATATATGTATACACATAACAATCGAGGGAGTAAACTATCAACACTCTAAAATACAAAGTTGTTCCAAAAATGACAAACGAGAACATAATAAAGAATTCAAGATGAACAACTTGTACGAGGTCCGAAAGACCTAGAGTCTAACGAGATTAGTACACATGTAGGTTATTGACACGTACGGACGCTCACTTCGATATCATAATACACGGAACACAAACTTGTGAGTTCATGTCCCTCCTTCACTGTTTTCAATGTTTTGTTTTCAAAAACATCTAGGGAAAATACATGCTAAAACTATTGGTATGTTAGTTACGGAGTAGTAGATAACATGATCAATGTGCATAAGTAGGGAGATAACATTAGTAACCATTAATCACTTAGTGACCAAGGTGCAAAAGGTGTAGATCTATTAGGCTTGAGGCACGCCCCACTCCTGGTTGGTATACCTCGGAGTGCTTTTGTGATCCCAAATGATGACAAAGTGTTCTCGGTTTGGTTATTTACTTATGGTACATTATGTCAGGGGGCTCGCTACCCACTGATAGATCCTTAACAGACTCCATGAATGAATCAGAACATACCATGATTACAAGATAACAGTTACGAGATTTCATATGATAACAAATACTGCATGAACTCGCTCAACTTTTTGTTGACTTTTTAAAACTACATGTACTTCAGGAAACAGGTCTTGAGCCGGTGATTCACTATGTGATTCGGAAAAACAAATGACAACGATTGCCACTTTTGAAGGGTTTGTATTCTATATCCCAACTTCGTATGGGTATATAGGAAACAAAGCCTTACTAAGTTTTATGTTAAAACTATCTTTTGTGAAGTGTAAAACAAACTGATAACTATGTTATGTCTAAGGTTGTGAACATGTATGGTAGTTGAAACTACTTTTGGAAAAATATGTAAATATTCGTTGGAAGTTATATATATATGGCATCGTTGTTGGTTCAGGTTGTTAATACATTTGGATGCAATTATTACCTTTCTTACGTCACACACAATACGCTTCCGCTACTAGCAGGGTGTGACAGATTGGTATCAGAGCTCCGATTGTAGTGAATCGGGGACAAACTTTTATAAAGTTTGGTCTACAATCACCAAGGGCTCTCACATGAAAACAAAGTTGATAACATTACAAAGATGATTTCAAAAAGTATGACAAAATGACAAAAGGTTTTCATTGTGTCACTATAACATGAGGATCTATCACGCGGGCTCAATCATAAGTAACTAATATGGTTCAATACATGTTTAGTCTATAAGGAATAGACTTGAAAACACTAAGACTTACATGTGAAACATGAGAACAAAAACAACATGAGATTTAGTGATTAATTATATATATATATATATATAATATTTATATATGTGTTGTATGGAATATTTGCCATGAATGAAAATACCTTCGACTATGAATTCTATTATTACACTTAACTCACTCGATGAGAATGACGACCTCGCGTCTATTATGAAGCTTTTGGCGGAAGTGGTCCCTAATCGAGACCCTAAAGCATTGATTCCGTGGAAGATGGTTGCTTCCCTCGGGTAGTATATGTCTAGCTTCGGTTGTGACGACGAGGCGGAGGTGGCAGCCTTGGACAATAACTCTACTAGTGGGAAGAGGTCCCTGAGATTCATAAAGGTCATGATTGATTACATTCTTGTTAAGGCAAGGAAGATGAGGTATTCATCTTGAAGGTGCCCCTCCAGTGGTTATTATTACGAATTCTTTTTAGACTAACGTTGTGCCCTTTCACGAATAATGATAAGGGGCATTGGCACGTGGACTAGCACGAAGGTCCCTTCTATGTTGAAGGTATGTAGACAATAGACTCCTCTCTCTGACTGATCGTCTCCTTTGAACGAGAGACGCTAGGGTGACCATGCAAGACAATTTATTACTACGGGGGCCTACGTAATAACAACTTGTAGTGCATGGGAATCCTGGTGGACTCTGCGGGTCAAACTAAGAGATCATTATCCATTCGAAGTTCTTAAGTTGTTCAAATTTCTATCTAGTAGAACACTAACCGGGATGGTTACTATAACACTCTACGATACAGGAAGACTACACGTATTGTTTGCACTTAACATTCGATCTATAACACGAGTCGTCCGAGACTAGTCATCGAAAGCAAACAAAACTCGTTAGCCACTCATGGAGGATTTTTCCTCAACATTCTCGAAATTCTTGTACATGGGCTGGTTCTTTGGTGTCTATGACACCTTACCTTATCTTAGTTATCGGAGATGATTACATTAAACTCTGTCATTTGATATTTGTCTTATTCCAAGGGATACAATGGCATGAGCCAAGCTACAACCCCTTCATTGTATTATTTGACATCTATGGAAATTATAAAAAAATTTGTCGAAGCTCGTGGAGCTCAAGGAGTATCAACGTATTCGTCACACGGGCTAGTGCGGCGAAGGATTTTTCCTACTTTGGGCGATCGAGATCCAGGAAGTATGGGATACACGTTGTAAAAATTGGAGACGACCGCTTGGTTTCTCCTCCTCAACGAATTACTTCTTTTCCCATTTGGGCACATGGCTAATACACTCAAGAGGTACTATGCATTTTGGAATGCATTTATTCATGAATATCATTGTTCAAACATACCGGAGCAACGCTGTCCTGAGGTTTCCATGACCAATCACATTCTTAATTCTTAGGCGCATGATAGGCTATATCTGTCCAAATAAAAGCCTAGACCCAGTGATACTATGTATCGGAAACAACGTGGCGTCAACAAGAAAATCTACGCCTAGAAGAGGGTCAATTAATCAGCGCCCTACTATTAAAGTTGAACTAGAGGTCATATGGAACAACATGAGGTTGTCGAGTCAACATTAGTGATGGTACTGATGGTACTGGTAGTTCAAGTGGTTCGAATCCCGATGGGACGAGAATGAGTGGCAATGCCACACTTGGAGATGCAATCACACCAGATTTTAATCCTAAGGCTTTTCCGGATTATAAGTCGCGAGACCTCATTGATACGGAAGGTGCCGTGAGTTCTATCCGCTAGATAAAGACAAGGAAGTCAGTTAACCTTGCTAATAAATGTACTCCTAAGTAAACGTTTTGGTAAACGAATAGCCTTCTGTTGAATGAGGCGTTAACTTGGTGGAATCTCCAAGTGCAAACTATAGGGAATAATACAACAAAGAGGTTATTGTGGGAAGAACTCAAGAATCTTAAGCGAGAAGAGTATTGCTCGCTAGTGGAAAAATTCCAAGTTTGGGAACCGAGCTCTAGAACTCGATCATGATTAGAGCTAATGTTGTTAGTTACCCCGACGCCTCTACAATCTGTCAAGGATTGATTGCATATTGGATAACACTCGAATCCAAACGCACTGAGCGCTACATTTGGGGTTTAGCCCTGAGATCCGAATCATGATCACATCATGTCACACTACCTAGATTATTTTCAAGTAACTCTCTCAGTTAGTCTCACCAAGGATGTGGTGAGGATGGGGGACTGCCCAAGGAGGGTGTTAAGAGAAAGAGAAATCCCGTGACAAGCAAAGCGAAGGCGATTACTGCCATAATCGATGCTCGCATTAAGAAGTATGATAGTAACTTGTCAAAATTCAGAATGAGATAGGTGAAACTTTCATCATGAGGGCACTTGCAAAAGTGACAAGAGTAGCAGTGTGGTGAGACTTGGCACAAAACAGAAACTAATGAGTTAGCTATGTTTAAGAATGAACGAGGTGGTTTTTACTGTGGCAAGGAGGTCACTACGAGCATGGATGGTTATGGATGAATCAAGCTAGTGAGTAAGCAAGTCTAGGGGTACGCTCAACTCTACAACCATCATGTATCAATTCTTTGGATACCAACGTCGGCTTAACTTAGTGTCTTTAGATACTAAGCATATACATGAATTAGAGTCATGTAGGTTAAACATGTCTTGCTCTATCAAGTTAGCTAATGAGGAATTAGCGAAGTCATGTGAAGTCATTAAGGGTCACCGATACGTTCCTATCAACCGACCCGTTGCATCCGTGTTGTTTAACACCGGTGTCGGTATTAGCTTCATCCCCATAAAATTCAAAGTATGCTTGGCCGAGTCAAGTAAACAAGAAGTCCTCCCATTCAATAGGATTGACCAATGGTAAATTAGTCAAGTCAGGAAAGACATCAGAGGATGCACACTCGAACTTGGAGCACGAAAATTCAGTAATGACTTTTCACTCTTTCAATTAGGTTGTTACGACTTAACTTCTGGCATAGACTGGTTGGCCGACAACCGATCAGAGGTAGTTGTGCTTATCATTCTTTTTCTCCTGTCTGACGAGAGAACATCTTTTGGTGCATGGAGAGAAACACGAAACACGGCTGCTGACCAACAACTGTATGAAGGCTCGGAAGAGTCTGAGAACAGGATGCATCGCCTTTCTTGTCCATGTGGTCGACAAGAAGGCCGAGTAGCGCAAGGTGGAGGACATCCCTGTGGTAAGGGAATGCCCTGAAGTCTTTCCAGAAGACTTGCCGGGACTACCTCCGCAGCGACAAGTCGAATTCAGTATCGATCTTGTGCCAGGAGCTGCACCGGTGGTGAAAGCTTCATATATACTCGCACCCTCGGAGATGCAGGAATTATCTACTCAGCTTCAGGAATTGTTTGACAAAGGATTCAATAGACCGAGTTTCTCACCTTGGGGAGCTCCGGTGCTATTTGTCAAGAAGAAAGACGGAACCTTTCGGGATGTGTATAGATTACCGAGAACTGAACAAGTTAACCATAAAGAACAGGTATCCTTTACCAAGGATTGACGACTTGTTCGATCAGTTACAAGGTTCTAGCTTCTATTCCAAAATTGATCTAAGATCTGGACACCATCAGCTGAGGATCCAAGAGGAAAGCATTCCCATGACAACGTTTAGGACTCGCTATGGGAATTATGAGTTCCTTTTTATGCATTTCGGCTTAACGAACGCTCCCGCCGTATTCATGGATTTGATGAACCGAGTATGTAAGCCATACCTCGACAAGTTTGTGATCGTATTCATTAAGGACATATTAATATATTCACGAACCGAGGCAGAACATGAACAACATTTGAGAACTATTATGGAGCTGCTTTAGATAGAACAATTGTATGCCAAGTCCTCAAAATACGAATTTTTGATTCGCGAAGTACAATTTCTCGGTCACGTGGTGAACGAGAACGGAATACATGTTGACCCATCTATGATAGAAGCCATACAGAACTAGAATGCCTCAAAGACCCCAGCATAAATAAGAAAATTTCTAGGCTTAGCGGGATACTATCGAAGATTCATTGAGAATTTTTCTAAAATTTCTCAACCGCTAACCTCGCTCGCTCAAAAGGATAGAAAGTTCGATTGGGGTGAAAAAAAAGAAATGCCATTTCAACTACTCAAAGATAAACTATGGCAAGCGCCAATCTTATCGCTCCCTGACGGCACCGATGACTTTGTGGTTATTGTGATGCATCGCACCAAGGCTTGGGTTGCGTGTTAATGCAACGTGAAAAGGTCATCGCGTATGCGTCGCGGCAGTTAAAAGTTCAGGTAAAGAACTATACCACTCATGACCTGTGATTGGGTATAGTGGTATTCGCTTTAAAATTTTGGCGCCATTATCTTTATGGTACTAAGTGTACCATATTCACAGATCATAAAAGTCTTCAACATATATTCAATCAAAAAGAATTAAACATGCGCCAACGACGATGGGTAGAATTGTTAAATGACTATGACTGTGAAATTAGGTACCATCCGGGAAAAGCAAACGTTGTAGTAGATGCTTTAAGCTGGAAAGAAAGAGTTAGAACATTACGAGTACGGGCTTTAGAGTTGACAATCCAGAAAAACTTCACTACTCGAGTGCGCGATGCACAACGGGAAGCCCTAAAGCCAGGAAATATTCGAGCTGAATACTTGCGAGGAGCATGGAAACAAACCAATATGACGCTTTATATTTCAGAGGAAAGATCTGGATTCCCTATTTTAGTGGCCTATGAGACTTAGTGCTGGATAAAGCACACAAGTCCAGATATTCGATACACCCAGGATCCGATAAGATGTATCAGGATTTAAAAGGATGCTATTAGTGGCCTAAACTCAAGAAAGATTTTGCGACCTACGTTAGGAATTTCCTAACTTTTGCAAAGGTCAAGGCCGAGTATCAAAAGCCATCTGGGTTATTACAACAACCCGAGATTCCTGTTTGGAAATGGGAGCAGATATCAATGGACTTTATTACAGGACTCCCACGGACCTCTCGAGGTCATGACATGATAAGGGTTATCGTTGATCAATTAACTAAGTCGGCTCACTTCCTACCTATTCGTGAAAAAGACAGTACCGTGAAGTTAGCCGAAATCTACCTCAACGAGATTGTGGCACGTCATGGAGTGCCTATTTCGATAATCTCGGACCGGGATGGTCGCTTTGTGTCAAGAATATGGCAATTGTTTCAAGAATCGCTTGGATATCGTTTGGATCTAAGCAGAGCATTTTATCCGCAAACCGATGGACAAAGCAAACGAACCATCCAAACGTTGGAAGACATGCTTCGCGCCTGTGTGATGGATTTGGGCGGAAATTGGGATACTCATTTACCTCTGGTAGAGTTTTCCTATAATAACAGTTATCACACAAGCATCAAAGCCGCCCCATACGAAGCACTATACGGACGGAAGTGCCAATCACCGCTGTGTTGGGTGGAAGACGGAGACAAACAACTCATTGGCCCCGAACTAGTCCAAGAGTCTACTGACAAGATAGCAAAGATACGCGACTGTATCAAAGCGGCTCGTGACAGACAAAAGAGCTACGCGGACAGAAGATGTAAACCATTAGTCTTCGAGGTCGGAGACAAAGTCTTACTGAAAGTATCGCCTTGGAAAGGGGTAGCTAGATTCGGGAAACGCGGAAAACTAAATCCGAGATACATTGGGCCATTTGAGATTCTAGAAAAGATCGGTACTCTCGCGTACAAGTTGAAATTGCCAGAAGAACTCAGTAACGTACACCAAACATTTCATGTGTCGAATCTCAAGAAAAGTCCGACCGTCGAGACAGTTATCATCCCAGCGAATGAAATCCATGTAGACGACACACTCCAGTTTACCGAAGAACCCGTCGAGGATATGGACCGGAAGGTCCACAAGACAAGGAGAAGTCGTATCGAACTAGTCAAAGTCCACTGGAACTCACGTCACGGACCCGAGTACACCTGGGAACGTGAAGATCAGTTTAAGGCAAAATATCCCCAGCTGTTCGAGAAGACTCCTGCAAAGGATGGCTCAACTTGAATTTCGGGACGAAATTCTTTTTAACAGGGGGAGAATGTGACAACTGGCAAATAACCGGTAATTCCGTACAAACTAATCACTATTTTTATTTCATAATCTCATGCATTTAGCATAATTTAATTAAGTAACTGTGTCGTATACTGGATAACAGTGTTAGGACAAGAAAACAAAGCTAAGACATATGCTGGTTTTCGTCATATTTCGGAACCTGTCAAACAATGTCCTAAAAGTGTTGGTAAAAAGTGTTGCGTGCACTATTCACGGTTACACTATTCATGCCAGCAAACCGTGAAATCAGACTAAAACACTGAAAAACGACTCAGATAACATAACCGAGTCCATTTATGTAAGAAAAGATTATTACGAAAACACATCTTGCAAAGAAACAAGACTTTCCGGTATAACGCCCTAATCTCAAAAATGTCTATTTCGGCTAAAAATATAGCACTTTTAACTTGTCCGAACCTATAACAAAGCATTTGCGGGACTTCGGAATTATGTCACTTGATGAAAAACACACTAAAAATTTTTAAGGATATCAATGAGATGACCAGAATCATAAGCTTCCGATATTATATCGCTATACACTTAACTAGTCCGTTATCGACCCGAAAACTAGTAAGCGGTATTTTTGTCACAAAACAACCAAACGAAGAAGCTAGTGAACTAGTTAAGCTTATTTTGAAACTCGAAATCAATTCATGCATCGCTTGACGGTGGAATAACAACTTGCGACAAAACTTCGTCGGTACGACGCAAAAGTGCTATAAACTAGTCGGCGCCTAAACGGAAAGCATTTAAGGTATCAAAATGCAACTTACACTAGTCTAGCGAACTAGTTAACAATATTTTGGCGACGTAAGCACCCAAAATAAATGTCATAGCATCGATGGTAATTTAAAACCATTGCTCCCGGTACTATATTTTACCTCTCGTATATCACCCGATATCGAACCGACGAGCAAATTAGTGGTATTTTTTTACCATCCGAAACTAATACCAACTAGTCTTATGAACTAGTTAAGATCATTAACACCCTCAACCATAGATTACACCCTAAATAACCTTGTTGACACAACAACCTAAATATCTATACTTAAAATATATGTTATTTATGTAAAGCTAAAAATAAAAGAAAATCTTTGCAAACTTTCCCCAAATTCGGTCCTCATAAGGGGTCCCACCTCAATGGATTGCTTGAAAATTTAGAAGATAAGATAGCATGGTTTAGAGATTTGGTGTTGAAAAAAATTAGTAGTTGAAATTATACTCCATACCACCACCATTTCCATAAAGTTTCTTCACTCAAAGAAGTAAGCACAACCCTCGTACTTCTTCTTAAACTTTCGGCAGCTTTACAACCTACACAAACCCACCATAAAGTTTCATTAAGCACCCTAAATTACACTTTTCTAGCCATTTCAAGATCATCCATACATGGATTAAGCATGGAGTTTTATTAGGAGTCTTCTTGAAGCTTAATCTTCTTCTTATTTTCTTATTTTGCCTTGTGCAAAGTTGTAAGTCTCCTAAGCATCATGTTTAAGCTTCTTATTACTAGTTAATCTCAAAAGTACAAGTTGATCATCTTAGAGATTAATGAAAATCACGCAAAAAACCCTAACCTCAAAACTAATAAACATTAAATATAACTATATTATGTGTTGATTTATTAGATTTGTGATAGCTAGTTAGCATAATTTATGTTGATCATGTTAAAGTAAGTTGTTTTAAGTGGGTGATCTTGTATGATTAATAATATAAATGATGATTTAAACATGGTAATGTTTAAATCTAAACAAGATCATCAACCTCTTGATCCATGAACTTTACTACAACTTAAAAATGATTTATTACACATAAGTGACTTTTATAAAGAATAACCACCATGATTCTTATTATGATCATCCTAAAAGTTTAGTAAACAAAGAGGTTTAAAGAGGAGATTTTGATTAGAAAATACAATGAAAATGGTGTCTTTAACGTCCTAATAAATATGTGAAGATTTCATTACTCTTAACCAAGTTGTTAAAAATATACTTATAAAAGTTCATGGAAATAAAGAGGAAAAGAGCATGAATCATGCATGCAAAGTTGGTGTAATGAAACTTGATTTGGAAATTGATTATGATTATGGGTTTAAACATGGTTTGAACGCGTTTTTATAATGTGGGAAACGTCATAGTTTTAGGGGAAAGTATGGCGAATTTTCTAAAAATCTAATCGCGATTAAAGAGGGGATTAAAGGGTGATTAACAATGTTAAATGCGATTAGTGGTCATAAATGTCATTTTGGAAACCCTAATGAGAATATTTAAGTCTTAAATATTCAATAAGTTTTACACACACACATATATATATATATATATATATATATATATATATATATATATATATATATATATATATATATATATATAATTCTTGGTAAAAATTATATATTATGAGATATATCAAGTATGTGTATATGTACTGTATATGTGTATGTATTAGATATCTATAGGGTGATCAAAATAAATACACAAACATGTTCCTACATGGTCCAAGAAATGCTAGTAAAATCAGACAATTAAATAAAATGGCCGAAATGGAAATACATAACACTTGATGACTACAATTTGGGTGTATCGACACCGTAAACAAGTTACTACAAAGTCGAGTCTAAAATAACATATTTTGGACGTTTAAACGAGCACATATGTAAGTGACCTATAACAAGAATCCGGAAAGTCGAAAACTATAAAATTACCAAGTAATTTTCATAGGAAAAATGAACTTATTTAAATTTTGCTACTTGGTAACATTTTGGTAAAAATTGCAAGATTATGTTAATGGACTCATAAAGATAGAATTGGGCCTATCAAAGTTAGTAATGGGCTAGGCCCAAATTCCTTAATACATGGGCTAGGGCCCAATGGCAATATAACATAGGCTCGGCCCAATAACATAAAAGACATGGGTTAGGCCCAATAACATAGATAACATGGGCTCGGCCCAATAACATTAATACATGGTTAGATACGATAACATAGATGACATGGGCTTGGCCCAGTGACATGGGCTCGACCCAATGACATGAGCAAAGGCTCAATGACATGCGTGCACTGCACGAGGACGTGTGAAGAACAAAGTCGATCACATATAAGCCAATACACATAGAATACATGAATACGCTTACGAATTCAATACGTTTAGAATATATGTATACACATAACAATCGAGCGAGTAAACTATAAACGCTCTATAATACAAAGTTGTTCCAAAAATGACAAACGAGAACATAATAAAGAATTCAAGATGAACAACTTGTACGAGGTCCGAAAGACCTAGTGTCTAACGAGATTAGTACACATGTAGGTTATTGACACGTACGGACGCTCACTTCGATATCATAATACACAGAACGCAAACTTGTGAGTTCATGTCCCTCCTTCACTGTTTTCAATGTTTTGTTTTCAAAAACATCGAGGGGAAATACATGCTAAAACTATTGGTATGTTAGTTACGGAGTAGTAGATAACATGATCAATGTGCATAAGTAGGGAGATAACATTAGTAACCATTAATCACTTAGTGACCAAGGTGCAAAAGGTGTAGATCTATTGGGCTTGAGGCACGCCCCACTCCTGGTTAGTATACCCTGGAGTGCTTTTGTGATCCCAAATGATGACAAAGTGTTCTCGGTTTGGTTATTTACTTATGGTACATTATGTCAGGTGGCTCGCGACCCACTGATAGATCCTTAACAGACTCCATGAATGAATCAGAACATACCATGATTACAAGATAACAGTTACGAGATTTCATATGATAACAAATACTGCATGAACTCGCTCAACTTTTTGTTGACTTTTTAAAACTACATGTATTTCAGGAAACAGGTCTTGAGCCGGTGATTCACTATGGGATTCGGAAAAACAAATGACAACGATTGCCACTTTTGAAGGGTTTGTATTCTATATCCCAACTTCGTATGGGTATATAGGAAACAAAGCCTTACTAAGTTTTATGTTAAAACTATCTTTTGTGATGTGTAAAACAAACTGATAACTATGTTATGTATAAGGTTGTGAACATGTATGGTACTTGAAACTACTTTTGGAAAAATATATAAATATTCGTTGGAAGTTATATATCTATGGCATCGTTGTTGGTTCATGTTGATAATACATTTGGATGCAATGATTACCTTTCTTACGTCACACACAATACACTACCGCTACTAGCAGTGTGTGACATAAATATATGTACATGTGTGTACGTTATCAAAAACAATCAGATTAACACAATGTGCGCGTATGTACATACAACAAACATGTTCCAAACAATTAAAATTACTACAATGTATATATACGTATACATATCAAATCATGATCAAAATTCTTTCATATCCTCTGTCTGCTGCACCACTCAAATCTCGTTTTAACGACTATTGATTTGCCCGACCACTTTCACATCCTCTGTTACCAACTAACCATTGCAACCATCATCGTCTTCAACTACAAATGCGAGTCTTATGTTATATCGTTTATGTAAAACTAGACATTAACACGAAAAGCAAGATTAACAAATATAATGAATTAAAATAAATATAACAACAACCTTGACATTACTATGCCATCTTTGACTTTGAACATTATCCTTATTTCTTGAGTAATGTTTCATGAAATGGTCTTTTTTTGTCCTATGAGGGTTTTTTTAGACAAGGCGAGATGGGCGGGTCAACCGGGTTTGTTAATGAGTTGAAACAGTAGTAAGTTGTAAGGTTTGATGAATGGAATCATTCGTAGTATTATGGATTCTTAGATGTGGTGTTCTGAGCGGGCTAGATGTGTTGGCTAATGGGTCAAGACAAGAGTAATGTTCCATGAATGGTCTTATTAGTATGAATCTATGATGGATTGATAGGTATTTAGATGCGGTGATATGGGTGGGTTAGGCAAGTTGGTTAATGGGTTTAAACTGCAGTATTGTATCATGAGTGGTAATATTATTTTGTTGACGTCGTGAATTGGGGCGGCTCAAGTGGGTTGGTTATGACTTTAATGATTCATGAATGGTATTAGTAGGATGGTTTAAGGATGATGTAGTAAGATGGGTGGGTTGGCTAATGGGCCCAAACTGGAGTAATTGTTCATAAATTGTATCATAGTTTTTGTACGTGGTATGATGGGCAGTTTGGTTAACGGGTCAAAACGAGCAGACTGGTTTTGGCTGACTTGCAAATGTTTATTTATAACAATCGTTTGTAAATGTTTGAATGGCACATGTTGGGATCCAAAGACATCACTTTGGACTTGCTTGAATCCACACTTACCTACCAACACATGACTTATACTGATGCAGTCAGGCAATCCATTGCAATCACATGAAACAAACTGTAGCAAACGATACCAATATAATAAGAAAAAAAATTTGTATACGTATATACATGGATCTTAATGATTTGCGTCGGCCATGACTGAAAGACAGGAGGAACTGATCAATGATGCATTATGGGTTTATGAAAGTTTGGTACAACTGATCGATGACGATGTCTGGGTCGACCATGAATGAATGTTTTCAGATTAATGTTCGCCGGAATCTTATGTCGGCTCCGATTAATGTTCGCCGGAATACAACTACAATACCCAATCAACGACGATACAGTTGACATCGATCTTCAGAAGAAATATGACGTGATGAACGATGAATTATGAACGTGATTTCCTGGGTTTATGAAACTGATGAACAACGAATCTGAAATAAAGTAAATCGCATGAGAATATGGTGATTTTGTTAAAGATATAAATATGATAATCTTATAAAAATCTAAAATATGTTAAAGATTTGGAAGGATCCAGATTTGGAAATTCTAACTTGTTACGTAACTGAAATCAATTAAGCATATAATGATTTAAATTTAATAATAGTTTATATATACAATTACAATCCTACCCCTTATCATCTTAAACAAATGGAGGGCCAAGATTAGTTCACACGGTTCACAAACAAGGATGTTGTTTTACTCATGAACCTAACTCTCTCTCTCTCTTTCTCTCTCTCTCTATATATAAATGAATATATATATATATATATAGAGGAAGTGTAATGTACAAAACTATTATCATGCTTCACGTACGCGACAAAGAGATTTAAACGCATGGCCCGGATTAAGATTTCTCATTAAGGGCAAATTAGACATTTATCATTATTGATGCAGGGTAATTTAGACATTTACTAACATCAAGAGAACAACACGAGTTTGTTATCCCCTGCATCCCGGTAATTACGATTCGAATCAGTTTCAAACATTTTTCCATTTTTCAAAGTATCAAATTAGCGGTTATAGGTGTGCGATTAGGGTTACGATCACTTATTGTTTGAAATGGATCCATAGAGCAGTAACGCACCAAACACAGATGATATTGAAATTGAAGATGCTGAAGTCCATGCCGTTCATGATGCTGCTGAGCATTTGAGGAATCCGACATCAGACAACCACGTTTTATTAGACGAGCAGACCAGTAAGTTGTCAATTAAACGTTTTAATTTGCTGTAAATCAACGTAATTATCTGTCACACCCCCAAAATCCACCATGCGGAGTATCACCGCTTGGAGGCGTGACATGATCAGGATCGAGCCACCAATCATATTGAACAACACAATTAAGTAAATATAACCAACCACAATACAATTGGTGACCAAAAGGAAGTTAACCAGGTTTAATTTAAACATCGGAAGCATAAAACGTTAAACCAAAACACAAGTTCGTAGTTCATAAGTTTAAAGACTCATAACATAAATTTCATAAGTTCATAAAGTTTATTTATTGAGTAAGAAACATAACAGTTCGCACCTCACAACGACCACCTCCATGTGCAAGCCCCATAGCATCTAGCGACCTACAAAGCATGTAACAACGAGTCAACAACAAAGTTGAGTGAGTTCACGGTTGGTTGTCCATTTTAGAGTTGTTTCCAAAAAACGTAGTTTAATCTTAATCAGCTATCCAGCCGTGGGGGTTACCCCATAGTTCGAAAACGTTTAATAGTTAACCATCCCATGTCCACCTTCCCTGGCTATCCAGCCCGGCACTCAGGCCGTGGGGGCTACCCCATTATTTAAAACCGCCAGACTCGTTTATCATATCGACTACTAACAAAAATAAATTGTGCCCTAGCGTCGGTGTCTATCATCACCGACGTGCCATAGTCCATTAGTACACACCCGTCCGACTGGCACGGTGTGCGGTTTGTTAAACCTAATAGCGCTATTAACTAATGACCCGCTCGCCATATCCTCAGCGATTAAGTCGATACAAAAGGGAGCGACTTCGCTGATAGAGTTCTAGTCCGGTAAGTCTAAGTACGTCCCAAGGACGAGGAATTCACATTCCTGAACTCGTCCCAAAGGACGAGGAATTCACATTCCTGAACACGTCTCAAAGGACGAGGAATCTCTATTCCTGAACCCATTCTCATTCCCACCGGGAATTTCCATGCTTTGTAGAAAAGTGTGAACTCACCTTGGTTTGCTCGGTTAGATTCTCAAATATAGCTAACAGTCAAGGTCGGTCAATCACGTCCTAATATGATTACCAGTTAGTCATTTAGTGGTTTCAAATAGAGCACAAAGTTCCTACACGTATCTACTACATAACATGCATTCACTTTAATAGTTCACGCTCATATAAGCATTCCACCTATAGCTACTCAAGAACAAGCATACGATATTGTACATATTACTTTCATTGACATATAACATGTTAGATCATCCTCAGATAACATACTCGACATTTAGACACGCAAATTACTACTTATGTCATTTCAACTTAAATATCCAAAACTGGTCTGTTTTCGGGCATTTTAATAAAATAGTTAACTTACTCTAAAAATTCCTAACTTTTTACAGAAGGTGCTAAAGGATCCAAATATTATTGTGTAAAAATCTCGGGATCCAATTCATTACCAATATTTTACTAAAAATCATTTACGAGACTGTAATCAGATTCTTTACTTTCTGACTGCAGTCCACGGAATAATTTATTAAAAATTCATCGTAAGTTCGATTAACGAAATTCCAGCGGGTGAATTACAGCGACATCAGTGTCCATCTACAGTATAAATTTCATGACATAATTCTACACAGATTTCAAGTTATGATGAAAAACATAACACATATTTTCTGCAGTAAAAACGCAGCTTGAGCTGCTGTCCAAAAATAGATCTTTAAAAATAGTAAACGAAGTCCAAAAATTATGATTCCAGTGCCATTAGAACCGTATTTTGACATAGCCTGTTATAGACTCCAGAAAATCAATTTTTTCGTTAAATATTGACCTGTTTACAGCCAACTGAAGTTGGCTGTAAAAGCTTGGACAAAAGCTGTTTTCAGCTTTTAGCTTTCTAACTTGTGTTCGATTGATTTCGTCAACATGTTTATTGATCACAACAACATCAAACATCAATATTAACAAGCAAATCATCAGGTAATCAACAAGAATCAGAACAACTTCATATTGACGTCACTTCATCACATTTCAACAACATTTCATCATTAGGTTAGCTGTAAGTTCAAAGCTTTGTTTATGATCCTTTAGTGTTCATGGATTCTCATCATAAAATAACTATTAACCACTCTAATAACATGAAAAATGAACATATCTAAGTTCTTACCACTAGTTCAAGACTAGGGAAGTTCGAGTGAAGAAATGTGGTGGATAAAAGAAGATAAGAGAGGTCCTTCAACTTCCGAACACACCGAGCTTCGTCAATCACCTTATTACACCTTGTGAGAAGCTTGGATTGCTTGAATGATGGCCGAAAATGGAGGTGGTGGGGTGTAGCCATGAATAAGAAGAAGGAAAGGAGGAAGATGGAGTTGGTTGTAATGTGAAGCATGAAAGAGATTGGTGAACTCTTGGATTTAAGCACATTGTTTCCAACAAAACTTTAACTAATAGTCCATATGTTTAGTAAAGTTAGGGACATGATCCAATAAAATAATAAAACAAATCACAAGTGGGCCATGTATGTTGGCCGATTATAGGTGGGGGGGGGGGGGTAGTAGACTAGGTTTTAACCTTAAAGTTAGTTATCTAGTTAAATTGTAAGTATTTAGTTAGATGTTTAGTTACTAGATATTTATATAGGGTGTTATGATGTTCGGGGATCATATCTAGCTCAGAAAAATAAAAACAATGCTTCTTGCAATATTTTAGTGTTCCGGGTTATGTCCGATTGTTCGGTTAGATACTGTTCTGTTAAAGTGCTTAATTAATCCGTAAAGTGTCCTATATATATATATATATATATATATATTAATTTTCAACACTCGGGAAAGCATAACGGACTATTTAGTAACTTTTCTATACACTACTAGTATGTTAACAAGCACATGTAAGTATAACACAGAAATCAGAGAGCAGTTAAATGATTCAGCACAGTCATCAAGTACTTTAATTATCATTAATAAATTGTACGGATGCACGGAATTATGAGGGTTGTCACATTATCGTTGTCTGATGTTTTGTATTTTGATCGTGTATCATTATTTGATATTGTCTTATAAATCACGCATGTTTATAAGCTGTATAGTGTAGGAGGCTTGTGTAGTTCAACAAAACATGCGTTATTATTGATGTTAACATGTGTTATTATTATTGATGTATAGCCCTGGCTGGTTTTTTTAACTTGCGTTATTATTGATGTTTACATGCGTGATTTACTTTATTTATTTTTTTGGTTCCTAAATGAGTGACTTTTTGTCTTGTTTTAGAGCTCATGTTTTTTTTGTCATTTCAAAACGTGCAGAGGAAAGATTGTATATTCCTGAGGTAGCTTCATCATGTATTCCCGTTATAGGAATGGAATTTAGTTCCGTAGAGCAAGTATATGTTTTTTATCAGACATATGCCAAGAAGGCAGGGTTCTCTGCTCGAAAAGGAGGTGAACATCATAGTGGTGGTATTATCAAGACTAAATACTTTGTGTGTTCAAATGAGGGGCATAAACCACTGGCTTTTGATGATCCTTACTTGAAGTTGTCTAAGCCGTATAAAAGTAGGAACAGACCGACTATTCGAACCGGGTGTCAAGCTCAGATTAAGCTTTGTTCGATGGATGGGGTGTTGTATAAGGTTGATAAGTTTGTTCAAGCGCATAATCATTCATTTGTCTGCCTGATGTGTGCTAAACAGACTATAAAAATTAACTAAATTAGACTCCCTAAGCTAGACACTACAAAGCTTTAAATTTATAAAACAGACTCTCTAAACCTAAACCACACAACCGGCAAGTGTACCGGTCAATGTAGTACAGCCTAAGCAAGTCCGAGTATCGAACCACAGGACTCTATGTATCACGCAAACTAGACTCTGACAGACGCTGACAGACACGACTTAACTTGTTTTAATTGTTTGGGGGGGGGGGGGTTACTGAAAACTAATGAAATCTATATTAAACTACTAAAATAACTAGAACTAGACTAGAGACGAACGAAGACTGTGAACTTTACTTATATGAGAACTGGGCCACCTAGACAAGAATCCTGGATTGTTTTTAAGAAATTACCAATTAAGTTAAATGCACGAGTTATGGAACCGGGATCGTATGATACTAAACCTATTAAGAATCAACGAGGCCCCTCGACCCTTCTCAAGGAGAAACCTGTGACACTACCTAGGCCGTTAATCCTACCGGTTATTAGATTTCTTCCCAGTCGTCTAATTATTGTGTAAGTACCCTAATGTTGACCTATTCTTTCCCAATCCTAGATCTAGGGTAGTTTGAAGTAATAGATTTGACTTGATAGACTAATAAGACCGACAGGTAAACCAAGACATAACCTTTCCCAAGGCCTATCTAAAGCAATTCGCCGGGTAAGACCTACCAATAGTCCCTCACTTCCCAGTTATTAGGACTAGTAGAACACTAAGACCTAGCAGATTATTATTAGTTACTTCTAGAGATGATCGGCCGATTTTCCCTAAAGAATTAAGATCTATTACGTGATATAGACACTCACCAAGATCTAAACCCTAGCATGACTCTATGTTGTGATATAGACCGTCACTAAGAATCATGCGAAGCAAATAACAATAATAAACCGAATCAAAGCACGCATACACATCAAATCATTAAATCAAACCGTTTACTAAACACAATCACCCATAAACATCGTGCAAATAACGAAAAAGGTAAAATCTTTATATTAATCCAATCATCATAGTCTAGGTGGTTTATGAAATTAGCCAAGCATCTTAGTAAATGAAAACAAAACAAAGATGTCTAAAACAGAATTCATTGTAACAAAGTTCAACGAAAGTAATCGATAAAACAAGGGATCAGAAAACCCGATTGATTCTTCGATTCTTCAATCTCGACTCGTACCAATGATTCCCTTGCCTTCGAATCTCCAATTGTCTCCAAAGAATGCTCTCCGAATGCTTCCAAGTCTCCAAAATTCGTAACTAGGATTTTTGTTCAGTTTTTTTTTGCATAAAAATCAAACCCTAACTCCAAAAGTCAAAATCGGTCAAAATAGGGACCCACGCGTGACGCGAGGGTGGCATGGCGTCACGCGGCGCCTCAAGGGTGGATTTCTTGATTTTTTAATTATTTTCCGATTTCCAGTTTCTCTGACGCGCGTACGAATCCCGTTTTTCTTCCGAACTGCTCGTTTTTACTCGTTTTTCAACACTTTAAGCTACGGGACCTGAAATCAAAGCTTAACGTCAGCAGTATCATAGTTCTAACCTAAAACAGACTCAAAACGACTGAAAACTGACCAAAATATACACTATAAGCATATGTACTTTTCAGTGCATCAAACATCCCCACACTTACTCTTTTTTCGTCCTCGAAAAAGAATTATGCAACGGAATCAGAAACAAACAATTACTCGGGTCAAAAGTATAGGTATAATTAATTAAAACCAAGATTTGCGTTAGCCACGATTGCGAATATACTTATCCCTTTAAACCCGAATCCAATCTTAAACCCTTATCATGTAAATTTAGTTTAAGTGTGGTCAGTCTACCTAAGGTCTCACGCTAGAATCTACAGTCCACCTACTCCCAACTCAAGCTTATAGGACTAAAAGAACGGTCATTTGACCAATTCCTAACCGTTTTATACCAAGATAAAGAGAGTTTGAAATCAAATCTAATTTTTTTCATTTTCTCTTTTTTTTTTCTTTTCTAACTTGCTTTTTTTTTCCATTCGTGAGACTAGACGATGCTTTCCCTAACCCAGCGGTATTCCGACTGTAGAGTCACTATCCCCAATCACAGATTACATAGGTTTCGGTACTTTTATTCGGCAAGTCGATTTCACACATCCCAGAGGCATTCCGGCTGTAGAGTCGCTATCCCCAACTCGGATTACATAGGCCTGTGTTACTCTCATTTAGTTTCTAGCTCACTTTTATTCTATTTTTTTTCTTTTTCAGCGAGATATGATAAAAACTCTAACTATCTTAGCTTATAACGGCATCCCTTATACTATTTTTGCCAGTTTTAGCTTCCCATATTTCCCAGGCGAGAACCCACTAGCAGACCGACAATTAAGGTATATTAACTCAAAGGGACTTAGAACCAAAACCCGGGCCTATCCACATATCCCAAACTAGACGCAAACTCAGTTTATTATAATCTCATATTATTATTATTTGAACCCGAGCAAAAATTTGTTTTTTCTATCATTTTCCGTTTTAATTGCAAACTTCTTTTATTTCGAAAGACATTTTCTATTTTTTTCAATTTTTTTTTGGATTTTCAATTTTTTAATTTTTTTTATTTTTTTCATAATTAAGACTCAATATTTACAAGTATCCCATCCCCACACTTAGAGATTGCATTGTCCCTAATGCAAGAACGAAAATACAACTCAACAACTACCTAAGAATAAAAACTAAAAAAAACTAACTAACTAACTAGACTCGACGACGAAATAAAAAAAAAATACAACAACAACAAAAAGAGGGAAAACGACTTAACTCAATATGTGAGACTGTCAAAGTGCCAGTCGTTTCCACATAGCCCTCCAATACCGAACGTGCTCAGCAAACAGTACCAAACTCCCTCACACACGAACGGAAAGCGGCTCCAAATCATCAACCTAAAACCAACATAGCATACCAAACCAACTACTACAAACGTTTAACGTTCCAACATCCCAAGTTCAAACAGAAAATAAAAATAAAAATATGTCTGCTAGTACAACCATATCGAATCTACCAAAACGGCATAAATAAAAAATAAAGATATCAAAGGATATATGCTGCTTCAGTCCATCCGCTCCATCACTCCTCATCATCCCCAGAATCCTCCTCAATCTGGTGAGTACCTGAACCGCCAGCCTGCTGCCAACCGAACTGACCACTGTAGGCATACCCACTCTGACCTCCCCACTGGTCATACCCCGGGTACTGACCATACACATACGGGGTCTGCTGATCGCCTCCATAAACTGGTGGAGGTAATAGTCCGGCAAAGGGCTGTGGTATCGGTGCATTAAGTGCCATACCTGACATCATGTATCTGAGCATATCATCCTGCCTGTGGTGGCTCTGCATCGTCCACTGCTGGTCCACCCGCATCCTGCTGTCCATCTGATCCAACCTCTCCAGTGTGTAATCAAAAGCAGCCTCGGGAGTGAACGGGTTGGGTCTCGGCAGTCTAACCGGCCGTGGTGGTGGAACCGCACGCCTCTCTCGAGGTGCCGGCTGTCGTGGTGGGGGAGCACCAACCTCATGGTTCCACTCTGGCGGATCCGAGTGGGTAAGAATACCTGCCAACTGAAGGTCCAAAACACCCCAACGAACTGTAGGCATACCCTCATTCATCTCAGCAAGTTTGTACTTTGTGAGGGCCCGAATGTTCCTTGCCAACCTAGCTATGTAAGGGCCCATATCCAAAGCAGCCCTTTTACCTCCCCGACGAGGCCTATTGAATGACCACGCGAAGAAGCTAGCCAAGTTCCAGTTCCGCTTCTCCACCATACACATCAAGGCGAAAATATCTAGCCAATTTGCCTTGTTTTCCCCCGACTTCCTCGCCACCACGGTCGTCGCTAACATCTTTAAAATATACCTGTGAATCGGATCATGAACCGATGAGATAAGGTTCGTGTGCGAGAACGACTGTGTCAAGATCGAATCCCAGAATTCACCCAATTCCGCCGGGCCCAAACTCTTCGGCCTAGCATGGTTAAACACACCCCGAAGCCCATTAACGAACTCTTCCGTCGCTACCTCTTCCGGCGAATACAAACCCAACGCCACCCCAAATTGAGGTATAGACATCTCATACAAATTTCTCCCCAAAGAAAATGATACCGCATTGGCTTCAGAAAATGCACCCTCCTTGTGACGGAAGGTGCAATGAAACTCTATAGTAAGCTCGGTATATTGCGTCTCTTCACACGCATCCATAGCCATCCGCAACCTTGGTCCTAACAACTCCGCGACCCGCTCACTTGCCCCATACTCTCCAACCATTCCCAATCTATAATCCGATGCTCCAGAGTTTGAGTTACCACATACTTTTTCATCTTAACCCTTTCTTCGGTATCTTCTTCAAAATCTAACATCGGATGATCACTCAACTTGTCAACCTTGGCGTACACTCTCCTATCGTTCCCACGATACTTGATTCTTCTCTTCCTTGGGTTTGACGAGGACCCTGCACCTGACATGATCTGCAAAACGAGAAATATTTGACAAGAAAACAATGCAGATTATTAGTACCACGAGCTATTTTTGGTATTTTTAATTTTTTTTACATTTTTTTTGAAAGAAAAAGAAAAACAATAAAGAAATAGCCGTATAGCATTTCGTTCGCGGCTAATTTCGAAAAAATGGGTTACCGTTTACAAAGGCGTAAGTTACACATCATTCCACCCTAATGGAGATTGAGTACGGGCAAAAAGTTGTGAACTTGTACATGCATATAGGTAAACCCGACACTAGACTCAAACTACTATCCTAAAAACACTTCTAGACTCACGACTCGAACGAACTACGACTCAATGTACACTATCTCCTCCCGGCACTTTAATTGTCCTCAATTAAGCATAAGTGCCATAATATCCCCACACTTGAGGCGAAAACACGCGAGAGTTGGACATTTTAAACTTTGACATAACATTGGTAGCAACAAAATCTGTTAAGGAAACTAATTTCATTTGCAAAAATCAGTTCAAAAACTTATTTTTTTTAGCAAAAATCCAAATTTATTCCCAAACAAACCCATAAAGCTTAAACATGATGCCTAGTAGTCCAAACATACCCCACAAGTGTCAAACAACCTCAAACAAACCAACCCGAACCATCCGCAGACCCGATTTGAATGTAAACATCCAAACATTACCACCCACATACCACTAACATGACAAAGAGGAGCAAAAATTCTAACTTTAAGACCCTACACAAACCCTAACACCAAGACAAGACTGGCCCGACACTATAACAAAACAATAAAGCTACCTACTAGTGAGAAATTACAGAAAACATACCTTGGAATCGGATTGGACAAGAAAAATGAAGTCTTGAACTTTTTGCACACGAATTTGCCCAAAATCGTGAATATGGGGTGAGAAATCGGGTGAAATAGATGGCTAAGATTGTGGGGAACGTGATTGTGGTGATTTTGGAAGAAGAACGGAGTGATTTGGTGAAAAAACGAGTGAGTTATGGTGATTTAGGTGAAATTCGCGTTTTAGGGTTTTGGAAAGGGGAAAAGGAGATTGCAGCGAACAGGTCCAAGTTTAAACTGATTTCAAAAGGGTCAGAGGGGCGTCGCGTGACGCGTGGGGGGTCCCTAGGGCCTCGCGTAACGCGGCGGTTCACTAATTAATTGATTTTGGACCTTTACCCCTCGCGTGACGCGAAGGGGCTATGCGTCGCGCGAGGGTCCGTTTTTGGCAGAAGGTTTCGTGCAATTTCAAGTTCCATGCCTTAGAAATTTTTTCATAGTTTTTCCAACCCATCCAAAACCCTCAAAAATGTTTCTAAGTGTCTAAAACACTTACCTGGGACCTCTTTTTCCATGCTTTCTCCGTTCCGTAGCGATGATGAAACCTGCAAAATTCTCAACGACACAAAACACAAACCGACAAACTACAGAAAAACGCGTTAAAACACATGAAAAACTCAAACGAAGACTCTTATACAAAGGATACAAAACGTACACTTGGGTTTTCACCCAAAACACTAATTGGCGGCTTTAGGTGGGATTTCAAGAGGAGTTACCTCCCTCTCATCCTTGTTTATCGCTCCTCCAAGATAGTGCTTCAAACGATGGCCGTTCACCTTCCAACTACGGCCATCCTTTTCATCCATGATCTCCACCGCCCCATACGGAAACACGTAATGAACCATAAAAGGTCCCGACCACTTTGATTTCAACTTACCCGCAAAAAGCTTCAACCGTGAGTTGTAAAGAAGCACTTTGTCGCCTTTGCTAAACTCTTTCACTTTCCTCAACCTCTTATCATGCAAAATCTTCGTTTTCTCCTTTATTCCCAACGATCGAGCATATGCCGTATCTCTAAGCTCCTCAAGCTCATGAATTTGGAAGAAACGCTTCCTAGCGGCTTCGGTCATATCTAAGTTAACGGTTTTCAAAGCCCAAAGCGCCCTATGCTCTAACTCGACGGGGAGATGACAAGCTTTCCCGTAAACGATCATGAAAGGTGTAGTTCCTAACGGGGTCTTGTAGGCGGTTCTAAACGCCCACAAAGCATCGTCTAGCTTGTCGGTCCAATCTTTTCTATTCTTACCAACGGTTTTCTCTAGGATTCGTTTAATACCGCGATTTGCATTCTCCACTTGTCCACTCGTTTGTGGATGATATGCGGTAGATAAACGATGAGTGACACCGTAGCGTGCAAGCAATTTCTCCATCAATGCATTGCAAAAGTGAGTACCACGGTCACTAATTAAGGCTTTAGGAGTACCGAATCGTGACAAGAGCTTTTTAAGGAAATTCAAAACAACTCGGGCTTCGTTTGTGGGAAGAGCTTGAGCCTCAACCCATTTGGAAACGTAATCGATGGCCACAAGTATGTAACGGTTTCCTTTGGAATTTGGGAAGGGTCCCATGAAATCGATGCCCCAAACATCAAAAACCTCTACTACTTGTATTGGATTTTGAGGCATCTCATCTTTGGCGGAAATGTTGCCGATTCGCTGACATGCATCACACATCTTCACGAACTCTTCGGCATCTCTAAGAACGGTGGGCCAATAGAAACCACAATCAAATACCTTTTGGGCGGTGGCGTGGGCACCATGATGCCCTCCCGTAAGGCCTTCATGCACATGCTTGATAATATTCCAACCCTCCTCTCGTGACACACAACGTCTAAGGACTCTATCACCTCCTATCCTAAAAAGAAACGGCTCATCCCAAACATATTTCCTCGCCTCACTAAACAATCTCTTCCTTTGTTGATGCGACATCCCTTTCACAACATTGCCACTAGAGAGATAATTTGCTAAATCGCAAAACCATGGCAATCCCTCTTTTTCGGCCTCAATAAACTCTATAGACTCGTGAGGGAACGTATCTCCAATCTCCTCCTCACGAATCTCTTCCCTCTTGGGATCCTCTAGCCTCGATAAGTGATCGGCCGCTACATTCTCGGCCCCTTTATTGTCCCTAATCTCAATATCAAACTCACTAAGCAAAAGAATCCACCGGATGAGTCGGGGTTTAGCGTCTTTCTTTTGGAAGAGAAAACACAACGTGGAATGATCGGTGAAAACTATGGTCTTGGACAAAACGAGGTATGAGCGGAATTTATCAAAGGCGAAAACTACGGCTAAAAGTTCTTTCTCCGTGGTAGTGTAGTTTTCTTGAGCATCATTGAGTGTTTTGCTTGCATAGTAGATGGGGTGGAAGTGCTTATCCTTTCTTTGTCCTAAAACCGCTCCAACGGCATAGTCACTCGCATCGCACATGAGCTCAAAGGGCAAGCTCCAGTCGGGCGAGATAAGAATAGGTGCACTAACCAACTGTTCCTTCAAAAAGTTGAAGGCTTTAAGACACTCCTCGTCAAAGACGAATGGAACATCTTTCTCTAGCAAGCGGGTCATGGGGCGGGTGATTTTCGAAAAATCCCTAATGAAGCGTCTATAAAAGCCCGCGTGCCCTAGAAAACTCCTAATCGACTTAACACTCGTGGGTGGAGGCAACCTACTAATGGTATCTATATTCGCACGATCTACCTCTATACCCGCTCTAGAAATCTTATGCCCTAACACTATACCTTCCGTCACCATGAAGTGACACTTCTCCCAGTTTAGCATAAGCTTCGTCTCGACACACCGCTTTAACATTTTCTCCAAGTTCTTCAAACACACCTCAAAAGAATCACCATAAACCGAAAAATCATCCATGAAAACCTCCATGGAATTCTCTAGCATATCCTAAAATATGGCAACCATACAACGCTGAAAGGTAGCCGGAGCGTTACATAACCCGAATGGCATGCGTCGGTACGCATAGGTGCCGTAAGGGCATGTGAAAGTGGTTTTATCCTGATCCTCCGGTGCAATGGGGATCTGGAAGTAACCGGAAAAGCCGTCTAAGAAACAATAGAATTGTTGACCGGCTAAACGCTCCAACATTTGATCTATGAAAGGCAGTGGGAAATGGTCTTTACGGGTGGCATCATTCAACTTTCGGTAGTCGATGCACACGCGCCAACCCGTGACCGTGCGTGAAGGGATAAGCTCGTTCTTTTCGTTCATGACAACGGTCATCCCCCCCCTTCTTGGGGACAACCTGTGTGGGACTAACCCAAGGTGAATCGGAAATGGGATATATCATCCCGGCATCTAGGAGTTTAAGAACCTCCTTCTTCACTACATCTTGCATGTTGGGATTAAGCCTCCTTTGGGGTTGCACCACCGGTTTATAATCATCCTCCATGAGTATCCGGTGGGTGCAATAGGAAGGACTTATGCCCTTAATGTCGGACAACCTCCATGCAATGGCCTCTTTGTTGGCCCTCAACACATCTAACAACCTCACTTTCTCACTCTCATCTAACGCGGATGAAATAATGACGGGTAATTCGGAATCTTCCCATAAGAAGGCATACTCTAAATGAGATGGAAGTACTTTAAGCTCTAGGGGTGGGGGTTGAGTGGTGTCATCACTAACCGCTAACACATCGGGGATTAACGGAATCCCCTCCTCTTCGACTTCACCTACACTCTCTAACTCCTCTCCTTCCTTCTCTCCTACCACTAGGTCCGCTCCACTAATGTACTCTAAGCAATGGTCGACACACGAGATAAACGAGTTCAAAAAGTAGACGGAATGGCAAGGACCACTATAGTCATCCGAACCACTCGGTTGGTCCATGGAACGGTCGATCCCAAAGGTAACTCTCTCCTCACCAACTCTAAGGGTGATCTTACCATCGTAGACATCTATGAGAGCTTTGGCGGTGCGTAAGAAAGGACGACCTAAGATAATGGGCACTCTCTCATCTGCTTCCATATCTAGAATTACGAAATCGGCGGGAAACACGAATTTATCTACCTTAACTAACAAGTTCTCAACTATACCCCTAGGGTACTTAATGGACCGATCGGCTAAAGACAATGTCATTCGGGTAGGTGCAAGCTCTCCTAGGTCTAGTTTCTCATAAAGAGAAAAGGGCATCAAGTTGATACTAGCTCCTAAGTCGGCTAAGGCACGAGTGTTGGTGTTACTACCGAATAGACAAGGGATGGTGAAAATACCCGGATCGGTAAGCTTCTCGGGAAGCTTATTTAGCACAACGGCGGAACATCCCCCATTCAACGGGACGTTAGACAACTCTCCTAACTTCTCTTTGTTCCTAAGGAGATCCTTCAAAAACTTAGCGTATTTAGGCATCGATTGAAGTGCCTCTATAAACGGAAGGTTAATCTTCAATTGCTTGAAGATGTCCAAAAATTGCCCATATTCCCTTGAGTATTTTTGGTTCTTAAGGCGTGAAGGAAACGGGACATACGCATGGTTCACTAAGGGTGAAGGTCTAACGTCTATTAGGGTTTTCTCAACTCTCTTCTCACTTTGAGACTCACCGGGCTGTGCGGTACTTGCTGGGCTTAGCCTGTTTTGCACTTTGCCGGGAGCCTCCATTTCAATCTCCTCATCAATCACATCTCCTTCCTCATCAACTACTCTCTCCTCGACTCTAGGGCTTCCTACGGTCTTGCCACTACGAGTGGTAATGGCTTTAGCATGGGCATTGGGGTTGGGTTGGGTATTACCCGCAAATTGACCGGGTAACCTCTCTTCTAATTTTCTAGACATATCCCCTACGACTCGTTGAAGGTCTTGGAATGAGGCTTGGTGGTTCTTAAGCATGAGGTCGTGTTCACTAAGGGTCTTTTGGGTAGTTTGGTCCCTCACAACTAGTTGACTCATCATGGACTCCATTCTCTCTAAACTACCCCCTAGATCATAACTTGAACTTTGACCTGTTTGACCTTGGTTATTTGACCCCCCATCCTTGACCTGCCCATTGAACCCTTTGTTGAACTGCCCACCTGAACCCCCACCAAAGAGTGAATTTTGGCCCCTATTTGGGTTTTGAGCCATTTGAAAGCCAGGGGGTCCATTTGAGCGAAAAGTGTTATTATTATTAAAGTTACTATTATTATTACGCCATCCCGACCCAAAATTATTATTATTACCCAAACCGCTAGGTTGACCTCTACCGAACCCTCCTCCTACGTAGTCGACCTGCTCCTCACCAACAAGTAATGGACACACATTCGTGTCGTGACCCCCTCGACAATACTCACATTTGTCTATCTTAGCCCTAATTTCTTTGAGTTCCCTAGACATGTTTTCCAAAACAGAGGCTAAACTAGGATCCATTATGACATGGTTCACCCCTCGGGCGGGTGTACTAGTAGTGGTGTGGGAATTACCACTTTGATACCTCTGATCGGATCGTGCTTGGGATTGAGACTGAGCAAATGCCTCAAAACGCTCTCTACACTCAGCTACTGTAAGAATACCCATCATGTGCCCCCCCGCATTAGTGTCGAACCTCTCGCGAGTCTCTTGGGTGAGACCGTTATAAAATTTCTCGCATAAAGCCCAATCAGAAAGACCATGTTGGGAGCAACGAGCACAAAGGTTTTGGAAACGCTCCCAAGTAAGGTAGTAAGGCTCATCGGGCTCCATGCGAAACGAGTGGATTTGGTCCCTAAGACGTGCGGCTTTAGCGGGCGGGAAATACTTGTTCAAAAAGGCTTGACGAAGCCCCGCCCAAGTGGTAAAGGTACCGGTTGGTTGAGAGTCCAACCAAGTAGCCGCACGACCGGCTAATGAGAATGGGAAAAGCTGCAGGTAAGTGGCATCGTTGGGTGCACCGTGAAGGTTAAAGGTAGCTAGCATGCGGGAGAAACGGTTGATGTGGGCCGGGGCGTCCTCATCGTCCCGGCCATGGAATTGGATGGTATTGGTGATGGCTTGCATGGCATAAGATGGAATCTGCCATGAGTTGTCATTGACTATGGGTGGGACGGTGATGGGTGAAGCAAGGCCGGTGAAATCCTGAGTGGCCTGCTGATGGACGGTTTGCCTAGGGTTGGCCATTGGTTCTACGGTTACTGGGTTACTAGAGGTACTAGAAGTAGGGCTTTCGGGTGGGGAAACCTTAGGTGAACGGTTTGGTGAAGGTGGTGGTGTAGGCGGTGGGGTGGGTAACGGGGTGGAATCGAAATTTGGGAAACGAGAAGAGGATGAAGAAGCAACCTGAGGGCCTTGGCCCAACTGAGATGACGACTGCTTGACTGGTGGTGGTGGTCCGTGCGAGCGCAGATGTGGCATCCACTACAAGCAAAAAACCTGAACACAAGAAAAGCAGACAGAAGTTACTACGACTCAAGATGAAAACAAAAGACACAAAACAAAATAAAACACGTAGCACGTATTTGTCAATGAAATCTATCAAAGCTAATTAACGCGATTGCCAAGAGTCCCCGGCAACGGCGCCAAAAACTTGATGTGTGCTAAACAGACTATAAAAATTAACTAAATTAGACTCCCTAAGCTAGACACTACTAAGCTAGACTCTCTAAACCTAAACCACACAACCGGCAAGTGTACCGGTCAATGTAGTACAGCCTAAGCAAGTCCGAGTATCGAACCACAGGACTCTATGTATCACGCAAACTAGACTCTGACAGACGCTGACAGACACGACTTAACTTGTTTCACTTGTTTGGGGGGGGGGGGGTTACTGAAAACTAATGAAATCTATATTAAACTACTAAAATAACTAGAACTAGACTAGAGACGAACGAAGACTGTGAACTTTACTTATATGAGAACTGGGCCACCTAGACAAGAATCCTGGATTGTTTTTAAGAAATTACCAATTAAGTTAAATGCACGAGTTATGGAACCGGGATCGTATGATACTAAACCTATTAAGAATCAACGAGGCCCCTCGACCCTTCTCAAGGAGAAACCTGTGACACTACCTAGGCCGTTAATCCTACCGGTTATTAGATTTCTTCCCAGTCGTCTAATTATTGTGTAAGTACCCTAATGTTGACCTATTCTTTCCCAATCCTAGATCTAGGGTAGTTTGAAGTAATAGATTTGACTTGATAGACTAATAAGACCGACAGGTAAACCAAGACATAACCTTTCCCAAGGCCTATCTAAAGCAATTCGCCGGGTAAGACCTACCAATAGTCCCTCACTTCCCAGCTATTAGGACTAGTAGAACACTAAGACCTAGCAGATTATTATTAGTTACTTCTAGAGATGATCGGCCGATTTTCCCTAAAGAATTAAGATCTATTACGTGATATAGACACTCACCAAGATCTAAACCCTAGCATGACTCTATGTTGTGATATAGACCGTCACTAAGAATCATGCGAAGCAAATAACAATAATAAACCGAATCAAAGCACGCATACACATCAAATCATTAAATCAAACCGTTTACTAAACACAATCACCCATAAACATCGTGCAAATAACGAAAAAGGTAAAATCTTTATATTAATCCAATCATCATAGTCTAGGTGGTTTATGAAATTAGCCAAGCATCTTAGTAAATGAAAACAAAACAAAGATGTCTAAAACAGAATTCATTGTAACAAAGTTCAACGAAAGTAATCGATAAAACAAGGGATCAGAAAACCCGATTGATTCTTCGATTCTTCAATCTCGACTCGTACCAATGATTCCCTTGCCTTCGAATCTCCAATTGTCTCCAAAGAATGCTCTCCGAATGCTTCCAAGTCTCCAAAATTCGTAACTAGGGTTTCTGTTCAGTTTTTTTTTTGCATAAAAATCAAACCCTAACTCCAAAAGTCAAAATCGGTCAAAATAGGGACCCTCGCGTGACGCGAGGGTGGCATGGCGTCACGCGGCGCCTCAAGGGTGGATTTCTTGATTTTTTAATTATTTTCCGATTTCCAGCTTCTCCGACGCGCGTACGAATCCTGTTTTTCTTCCGAACTGCTCGTTTTTACTCGTTTTTCAACACTTTAAGCTACGGGACCTGAAATCAAAGCTTAACGTCAGCAGTATCATAGTTCTAACCTAAAACAGACTCAAAACGACTGAAAACTGACCAAAATATACACTATAAACATATGTACTTTTCAGTACATCACTGCCTCAAAGATATGCATTTATTACCGGCTTAAAGGCATCTTTCCGAAACACAAGAAGAGATGATATGGGACCTTGGTACATTAAATCTTGGGCTAGTGAAAGCCTTCAATATAATGAGACAAAGAGACGGAGGTTTTGAAAATGTTTGCGCAACTAAAGACGACTGCAAGAATTTTAGAGCTAGGATACATAGCTATATAGGAGAGTATGATGCAGATATGGTTATGTAACACCTCGAAAATTCCTGTCCATTAAAATAAAGACACGTGTCACGTTAGACAGACGTGTCAGAGAAACCGGATTAAATAAAAGATGTAAGGTAGGATTTCTAATAAAAAGGGCGTCATGTTATTTAAAAATTACCTCTGAACGACCCAAGGGCGACACGTTATAAAATCGCCTTTGAGCGACCCAAATTTTTATAAATCCCAAGATCCTTAAATCAATAGATAATCATCTCGTAAGATAACCGGTTGCTCTCAAATAAATAAAGTTGCATCTTTATCAAGGACTTTGGAATTATAGGTTGTTACTACTTCTAAAGTTAAATAAAATCCTTATAAATAAAATAAAGGATAATCTTGAAGCTTGGCCAACTATTGAGATAATCCAACACTCATTCATGGAAATTTCCGTCAAAATTGCAAGACCCTTGTAAGTGAGATTGAAAGAGGAAACATGTAAGAGCATGCTAAGCATGCAATGGCTGGTCAAAATGGTCCCACATCTAAAAAAGAGGGACTGAATTTGAGTTAGTTGAATGCATGGTCAATACTTGAAAGTTCACTAATTTTTGTCCTCTGGCCATCGGTTACGGACCGCAAAGCCTCTGGCTTACAGTCCGTAAGCAAGGTAACTGGGCATTTCAGCGAAGGTCGGTTACGGACCATAAAGGTTTAAGCTTACGGTCCGTAAGAGGAGCATACGGACCGCAAGACCTTGTGCTTACGGTCCGTAAGGAGGTCGTTGGCAGCAGAAAATTGGCAGCTGCCTGTTCAGCCAGTTAACCGACTTAAAATGTAAAATTTCGAAACCATGGGCTTGCTAGGCAGTAAATAGCCCTCTAGGGACACCTGGGATCATCTCCTAACTATCCTAGAGTTGCTTGGCATGATCTAAGGCCTCTTAGTTCACTATAAAAGGGACTTGAATGGTAACCATTTGAGCTTGCTCACTTGGGACTTTGGTTCAAGGCATCTCTGGAACTTCTCTAGTCTACACCAAGTATTCTTAGGCTCCATAATCCTTCTTAGGACTCTTGTAAGTGTCCTTAACCTCCTTTAATCCATTCTAGCTTAGTTAATTAAGTAAAAGTCAAACCGTCGTAATTAAGGTTTGACTTCGTGATTAATCATAATGTGCTCTGTCAAATCACGAATTAAAAATAGCTTTAGGAAGGTAATTAAGTGGGTAACAAACCCTTAAAAGGGTATTTCCAGATTCCCACTCTAAACATGTCAATTGTCGAGTCAAAGCTAACCATAAAAAGTCAACAGGATGCTTAATTTCAAATTAATGCATAATTAGCAATGTAGGTTGCATGTAACCTGTTTGAACATTAATATAACTTGGAAATAAGTATAAGAACATGTTCCAACATGTTCAACTCGACAATTTTCTGTTTAGACCCGGTTCGGAACCGAAAGTCGCATAGTTTGACTTTCGCTTTGACTTTCAGTTCTGACCCGTTTTAGTCAAGATTAAGACTGCCTTAGAGCTTCTTTTGGACCTAATAACATGTTAGTATATCCTCCAGTGATTATACAACTCGGTTCATTAGACATCTTGTTCATATGCATGATTCCGTTAAATGCCCATATGTTGACCATTATGCCCAAAGGTCTAAAAATCATAATTTTTGAAAATATAAAAAGGTAGACATCTTAGTTGCTGAAATATAGACTTGTTCCCAAAGTTTGACATCAGTTTGAGGTCTAGATTAGAAGTTATGCTCATTAGCGTAATTAGAAGCTTTCTTAGTATATAATTAGCGTATTTAACGCATAGCCTATCTAAACCCAAATTTTATATCAAAACTTTATACCCACTGTTATATAATAATATTTTGGGAATTTTAGAGATTTTTATTTATTTTTAGGCTGAGCGTAACTTAAGGTTCTAAGCTAAATTCGGCTTATGTCGGTTTTGCCCTTTTTCGGCCATAAAATGAGTTTTACAAAACCTTTTGACCCAAAACCTTTTTCTACTGATTTATTATATTAAATATAATATTTTGAGCCTTCTGGAATTATAAAAATATCAGCTTTTATTTTAAACCCGGAAATGGCTCCAAATCGCCTTTTTAGGCATTTTTACGACATAGTATATGTCAAAGCTAGTTTTATACAAAAGGTCTAATACCTACTGATATATCTAGTAAAAATATATATTATAACAGTAAACTAAAGTTGGAAACTCAGATTTTCCGTTTTTACCTTTTTAGCTTATGTAAAATTACCAAAATGCCCTTATGAGGCGTAATTGGCGTTTAAAACCATTTGGGGCATAATTGGACATACCTTACTGATATTACAACATATTTGGTGCATATAATCTCAGGAAACTTGCATATGACTTATATGGTTACCCGTTACGCACTTTCGCGTTCGGATCGGCTTATGTGACTAGTTAACGCACATTAGCCGAAACGGGTCAAACCGTATCATCTTAGTCTCTAAATCCAGAATGTGCTTAGTTTACCCATGTTATACAAGTATCCAAGCTTGTAGGGTCTAAGTCACATTCCTTCCCGGTTTTTCGCATTCCTCGCGATTAAACCATATTTGTTCTTCGAAACTAACCGGTCTAAGCTTAGGCTATGATTAAAAAGACCCGTTAGGATTCTAATAGGTTATTATAAACCTTCGTTCCAGAATAGGAGCCCAGTAAAAGACACTTGCATTTTGCTTTTGTGGTTTATACTTGCTCAGGTAAATACTTTTAACTTATTTTCCCTATACGGGCTTGGGGGTACGGTATATAAAATACCGCTTGGTCGGGCAATTGACCCCAACTCATTTGTAGTTGGGTACTATCAATGTGACCCGTTTAAAAACCTGGTTTTGTTTGTTTTTACGCCTTTGGGAGCTTAATGACCATGTCCCGGATATCCTTGGCATCATTTTTTGCCACGACCTTGACACCCGGGTGTAGGCGTACACCCGGTATTATGTCCATATTATTAAGGTATAAACGTTGGCTTCCCGCCGCGGACTTATACTAAGTGGTGTGTCATTTAACCTTAAACCCGACACGACTCGGGCGACTGAACGCACAACAAACATGTAAATCTTTTACAAGTTTAACTTTGATTAATTATTCCCAAGTTATAAAATGTTTTGTGCCTTGTGCATTTAAAATCAATTTATCAAATGTTTTCAAAATGAGTCAGTTAAATTGTATTTACCAGTGCAAACTGACGTATTTTCCCCAAAAAGATTAAGTGCAGGTGCTATACGAAATAGGCTGGTTTCTCCTTAGCATCATAGAGTCTCGCAAGCTTTGGGATGCATTTATCTGTTGAACAATTTTCTTCTTTTATTCCGATCCACATGTGGATCTATTTCGACTATTTGTGATACTTGCTATTACACTTAATGGTTGAGATAAATCTATTTTCATTTGCTTCCGCTGTTCATTATAATTTGTGTTGTTTGACAAATGATGATATCAACTACGTCACGATACTCCCCCACCGGGCCCACCGGTGACACGTGGAAATTCAGGGAGTGACAGGTTGGTATCAGAGCCAACACTGAGTGAATTAAACACTAGCCTTTTGTGTTTAATCTCAGTGCACAAATTGCACATTCTTCGTTCCAAGTCTAGACATTGAACATAGGACAAACTCCGTTTTGTTTTATTTTGAGTCTTTCATTATTATATTGTTGTTATTATCTAAAAATTTTATGCAGGTCAACATGCCACCCAGATTCCTTCGCGGTCGAGGCAAGGGACCCGTGACGGGTCATGATCACGAAGCCGGGCCTTCGCACCGGTGTACTCCATCCATTACTATGAGCACGAGCCCGCAAGAGCCATGGAGGCTCTATGTTGAACCTGGAAGACGATCTGTCTCCCTTAGCTCTTCACCTTCTTACCAGCACTCCTTTGGACCCCATTCTGAAAATGAGCCCAACCAGCAACCATCCTCTTTCATACCTTTACAGAGATCCAACTCCCATCACTCTTTTGGCGACCCAACCCCAGTTTTCCAAAGCCGATTTAACCCGGCCAACATTCTGCCAGAACCCGTGGGTTTTAACCCACTTGGACCTGAAGACCATTTCTCTGGGGAAAACGACATGGACGAAGATACTGACCCCATGGAGCCTGCTTCAGGAACACCGAACCACCCCATTGAGATCTCAGATGGGTCATCATTCCATGGATCACCCTATCGCGGACCCGATAGTTTCCAGGCGATGTTTAACCAGTATGACTGGTATTTTACTCCATCCGAGCATTCGTCACCCTATCAGCAGCAGCAGCATCAGCAACAACAGGATCCTTCCCAGGATTCTCGACTCAGGGCGGTCACGCCGCCGCCACCACCGCCAGTAGAGCAGCAACCGCCTCCGGAGCCACCGAGGCGGAGAAGGTCAAACGCACGGATGTCCGTGCGAGGAGGAGTTCGAATCAATACTCCCCAGCCATCGAGTGGCAGCCATTATCCGCCACTTCAGGAAGAAGAGGACCCACAGTTGGGAGGTCCATCAAGCCCTATTCCAGATATCAACTCTGTACCTGTGATACCGCCATTGGGTTTCGATAACCCGATTCCTGCGTATGCTGGATCAGCGGCATACAACCCCTTCGAGCAGCCGGCGCATACCCACTACAACTACAACTACGGTTATGCGGAGGTAGATCCGTATCAAGTAGCTCGGGATTACAATGCCCTTCACCCTGAAGGACCATACGGAGGGCCATGGACCACAGGTTACCCGACTTATGGGTACCAGCATCAGCCACCTCCTCCACCGGTGTATCAACCGCCACAGCCACAGCTTCAGCAGGAGGTTCTTGATAGGTTGAACCAAGTTGAACAGGAGGTTCGTGAAAACCGCAGAGAGCGGCAAGGCTTCTTCAAGGGTCTGTCAGATTTGCTAAAGGGGAAGTCTAAAAGGAGGGGTCATTGAAAACCCTTGTTATATTTTTTATTTATGTTGTAATTCAGTCCCTGCGTGGACTTGTGTTTCAGTATTCAGCTCCTACGTGAGCTTGTCATTTTGTACTCTGCTCCTGCGTGAGCATGTTTGGTTAGTAAACCCCTGCGTGGGTTTGTTCTTGTTTTCCCGCCCCTGCGTGGGCATTTGTTTTAGTAGAAGTCCCGTTTGGGCAATTATTGTACTAATTTAAAACAATTTATGGGATGTTTTAGTTAAATTTTCATTTTATTAGTTGCATGCATAAATCATGAAAATAAATGAAAATTTAAAAAAAAAAAAAGATCTGCCATTATAATTAATTGGTAAAACCTAAAGTGAACCAAGACCTAGCCTTATAATTCATAAAACAGGGCCAAGATGGTAGTTCCATAATTAGGTTAAGATCCACAATTAACATCTCAATTTAGGACTATTCCGCGTTAATTAATAAAGAATCTCGGAGGTAAAACCTAGCCTTTGTGTTATTGCAAACCTGGCCAAGATGGTACAACCCACATAATAGATTCAAATTATTGTTAACATTTATTAATATGTTAACGCTCTTGGCAAACTGTGAATCAGTAAAGTCACATAGGCCATCCCTCGTAAAGGGTTAATTTTAAAATTCCCTTAAATTATGTAACCACTTCTTTGAAGTGAAGTGCCTATGGGCAATAACTTAATGTCCTCCGTGACTAAGGACAGTGGTAGCTTATGACTCCCTGTTAATAAATGGTAACGAACTATGATTCAACCTAAAACACCTAGATACTATGAAATCTTGGTTATTAAATAATTTAACTGTCCTTGTGACTAGGCCTTATGTGCTAGTAATAAAGTATCATAGGATAATAATAGCATCCTAATGTTCTAATAAATTAACCTAAAATGGCAATTTAAAACCTTGGTTAATAAAACACAAAATACTATAAGAGCCTTTAAGTAAAAACCTTGTCCATCATTTATATGTAGCATTTGAAGCTACATGGCTGGATCAGAAGAAGCTAATAGCCATCCGGTAGGGAACCGTAATGATGCTAAATTTCTTGTAACTAGTGCCGAGTAAAAAGCAATTGTGAATGATGCGGTTGCGAAAGCCTTAGAGCGGCAGTACAGTGAGTACAGTGAGACCCGCAGTAGAACCCTATCTACACCGCATGCTAAACCAAGGAATCATTCTGAGGCTCACAACAAACCGCCACCTACCCCTCTCAAACCTAAGAAAGATGATGATCGTCATTCCTCAAATGAAAACATTGTTCATCCCAAGAAGGGTGTGTATGATGAAGCCCCACGTGCTAAGGGTTGCACGTATAAATATTTTGTGACCTCGGGAGTTTACTGGGGAAAAAGGGGCCGTAGACTGTATGACATGGCTTGATGAGATAGAGACAGTTGTAGACATCAGTGGTTGTGCTGAAAGGGATATGGTTAAGTTTGCATCCCAGTCTTTTAAAGGTGAGGCTCTAGCTTGGTGGGGAGCATTGATCCAGGCTTCTGGGAAGGTTGTCTTATACAGTATGTCATGGGAGCAGTTTGTTGCTCTTGTCAAAGAAAACTATTGTCCTCAGCATGAGGTTGAGCGAATAGAATCCGATTTCCTATCTCTGGTTATGAAGAACCTAGACTGCCAGGCGTACCTCACCAGTTTCAACACTTTATCCAGATTGGTTCCTTACCTGGTGACCCCTGAACCCAAGAGAATCGCGCGCTTTATTGGGGGTTTAGCCCCAGAAATCAAGGCCAGTGTAAAGGCCTCTCGACCTATCACATTCAGATCTGTCACAGATTTATCTCTGTCTCTCACTCAGGATGCATTGAGACTAAGAACATTGAAGAATGCGGATTCTGACAAAAGGAAACGTGAAGATGACAATTCACGTCGATCAAGTAAAAAGCATAGGGGAAACCGTGACGGTAGGAAAGGATCTGAGGCCAGGAGGAGCGAGCATCAGTCGGGCGATAGGCCCAAGTGCAAGGTTTGTAGGAAGCACCATTTTGGGAGGTGCAGGTTCGAGCAGAAATCCCAGGCCAAGATGTGTGGGATATGTAAGTCTTCTGAGCACAGAACTCTTGAGTGCAAGAAGTTGAAAGATGCAACTTGCTACAGTTGCAACGAAAGGGGGCACATCAAGACCAATTGCCCAAAGAATGTCAAGAAGACTGAGGACGGAAAGAAGACCAATGCCAGGGTCTTTCAAATGAATGTTCAAGAGGCCATCCAGAACGATAACGTCATAACTGGTACGTTTCTCATTAATGACGTTTACGCAAGAGTACTATTTGATTCTGGAGCAGATAAATCTTTTGTGGATAGTAAATTCTGCGAACTGTTAGGATTGCCTTTTAAAGCCCTAAGTGCAAAGTATGAGGTAGAGTTAGCAGATGGTACCTTAGAAACCGTCTTGACTATGTTAGATGGATGTGCTATATCCATTAGGAACCACTCTTTTCCTCTATCCCTGCTACCCTTTAAGTTAGCCGGTTTCGATGTGGTTTTGGGCATGGATTGGTTATCGCATAACCAAGCCCAGATTGTATGCAGTAGGAGGCAAGTAATAATCAAGACTCCATCTGGTGAGTCTCTCACCATTCAGGGAGATACGCGTCATGGATTGCCTGAGCGGGTGTCTATGCTCAAAGCGTCCCAATGTTTGAAGAATGGTTGTGTCATCTATATGGCACAGGTAACCATTGATGAGCAAAAGCCCAAGATTAAGGACATTCCCGTTATATCAGAGTACCCTGAAGTTTTTCCAGAAGAACTGCCTGGTTTCCCACCAGACAGGCAAGTGGAATTCAGGATCGATATCGTTCCTGGAACTGCACCTATTGCTAGAGCGCCTTATAGGCTAGCACCAACGGAGATGAAGGAATTGAGAACGCAGCTAGACGATTTGCTAGCCAAGGGTTTTATCAGACCTAGTTCGTCTCCTTGGGGAGCACCAATTTTATTTGTCAAGAAGAAAGATGGTTCGATGCGTTTATGTATCGATTACCGAGAGCTTAACAAGGTTACCATTAAGAATAGGTATCCCTTGCCCAGGATCGACGATCTATTCGATCAACTTCAAGGGGCAAGCTATTTCTCCAAGATAGATCTGAGGTCGGGATATCATCAGTTGAAGGTTAAGGACGAAGATGTACACAAGACTGCGTTTAGGACTCGTTATGGTCATTACGAGTTTCTAGTGATGCCTTTCGGGCTCACAAACGCACCTGCCGCATTCATGGATCTCATGAATCGCGTATGCAAGCCATATTTGGACAAATTTGTCATCGTCTTCATCGATGACATTCTCATTTATTCCAAGAATCAAGCTGACCATGAGAAACACCTCCGATGTATTCTGAAACTGCTTCATCAAGAAAAATTATATGCAAAGTTTTCCAAATGTGAATTTTGGTTGAGAGAAGTCCAGTTTCTTGGACACGTGGTCAGTGAGCGTGGTATTCAAGTGGATCCCGCTAAAGTTGAAGCTGTCATGAATTGGCAGGAGCCAAAGACACCTACGGAAATCCACAGTTTCCTAGGTTTAGCTGGATACTACAGGAGATTCATCGAGAATTTCTCAAGAATTGCAGCACCCCTGACCTTGCTGACTCGCAAGAATAGCAAGTTCAATTGGGGACCTAAACAGCAAGAATCATTCGACATCTTGAAGCAGAAGTTGAGTAACGCCCCCGTATTGACGTTACCTGATGGGATTGGTGAATTTGTAGTCTACTGTGATGCATCACACACCGGGATGGGTTGTGTGTTAATGCAGAAAGGCAAGGTCATTGCCTATGCTTCACGATAGTTAAAGGTGCATGAGAAAAATTACACCACTCATGATTTGGAATTGGGTGCTGTTGTATTTGCACTAAAGTTGTGGAGGCACTATTTGTATGGTACTAAATGTGTGATCTATTCTGATCATAAAAGCCTTCAGCATCTGTTCAACCAGAAGGAATTGAACATGAGACAGCGACGTTGGATGGAAACCCTAAATGATTACGACTGTGAAATAAGATACCATTCAGGCAAGGCCAATGTAGTCGCAGATGCCCTAAGCAGGAAAGAAAGGATAAAGCCAATCAGAATCAATGCCAAAAGCATTGAAGTCAGGAACAGTCTAAATGAAAGGTTGTTAGCTGCACAGAAGGAAGCAGTGCTAGAAGCTAACTACCCGAATGAAAAGCTAGGAGTAACTGAAGAACAGTTATCCTATGGCAAAGACGGAATCCTAAGGCTAAATGGAAGAATATGGGTTCCTATCTTTGGAGGTCTTCGTGACGTCATCCTCAAGGAAGCCCACAGTTCCAAATATTCCGTCCATCCTGGAGCGGATAAGATGTACCAGGATGTAAAGGCAAATTACTGGTGGATAGGCTTGAAAAAGTCTATAGCCACCCATGTGGCTAAATGTCTGACGTGCGCTCAAGTTAAAGCTGAGCATCAGAAACCGTCAGGTTTGCTGCAACAGCCTGAGATTCCCACCTGGAAATGGGAAATGGTAACAATGGATTTCATCACCAAGTTACCTAAGACACCAAAAGAAAATGATACTATTTGGGTGATAGTTGATCGACTGACTAAGTCAGCACATTTCCTACCCATTAAAGAAACTTACATCTCTGACATGCTAGCCCAGCTGTACGTGGATAAGATTGTATCCCTGCATGGCGTACCAGTATCTATCATCTCTGATAGGGATACCAGATACACGTCTCATTTCTGGAGGAGTTTCCAAAGGTCTCTGGGTACGCAACTGAATTTTAGTACAGCTTATCATCCTCAGACGGATGGGCAAAGTGAGCGTACTATTCAAACCTTGGAGGACATGCTTCGTGCATGCATGATTGACTTAGGAGGAAGTTGGGATAGGCACCTACCTCTGATTGAGTTCTCCTACAATAATAGCTACCACACCAGCATTAAGGCTGCGCCTTTTGAGGCACTATACGGTAGAAAGTGCAGAACACCCATTTGTTGGGCAGAGGTAGGAGAAGTTCAAGTGTCAGGACCAGAATTAGTTCTGGAGACAACGGATAAGATTACCCAAATTACTGAGCACCTGAAAGCTGCCCGTGATAGGCAGAAGAGCTATGCTAATGATAGGCGAAAGCCCCTCAAGTTCGAGGTTGGCGATAAAGTTTTGCTCAAAGTATCACCTTGGAAAGGGGTAATGAGATTTGGCAAGAAAGGTAAGTTAAGCCGAAGATACATTGGACCATTCGAGATCATCGAATGTATAGGATCAGTGGCTTATAAGTTGAACTTACCAGAGGAGCTTAGTGGTATTCACAATGTGTTCCACATCTGCAATCTGAAGAAATGGCTAGCTGATGAATCGCTAGTCATACCGCATACAGATGTGCATATAGATGAAAGCTTAAAGTTCGTAGAAAAACCTGTGTCGATTGAGGACCGACAGGTAAAGAAGCTTCGGAGGAAGCATGTACCCATTGTCAAGGCCAGATGGGAGGGCCGCAGAGGTCCTGATTACACGTGGGAGTTAGAATCCACAATGAAAGAGAAATACCCTCAATTATTTCAGTAAATCTCGAGGTCGAGATTTCTTTTAAGGGGGTGAGGATGTAACACCTCGAAAATTCCTGTCCATTAAAATAAAGACACGTGTCACGTTAGACAGACGTGTCAGAGAAACCGGATTAAATAAAAGATGTAAGGTAGGATTTCTAATAAAAAGGGCGTCATGTTATTTAAAAATTACCTCTGAACGACCCAAGGGCGACACGTTATAAAATCACCTCTGAGCGACCCAAATTTTTATAAATCCCAAGATCCTTAAATCAATTGATAATCATCTCGTAAGATAACCGGTTGCTCTCAAATAAATAAAGTTGCATCTTTATCAAGGACTTTGGAATTATAGGTTGTTACTACTTCTAAAGTTAAATAAAATCCTTATAAATAAAATAAAGGATAATCTTGAAGCTTGGCCAACTATTGAGATAATCCAAGACTCATTCATGGAAATTTCCGTCAAAATTGCAAGACCCTTGTAAGTGAGATTGAAAGAGGAAACATGTAAGAGCATGCTAAGCATGCAATGGCTGGTCAAAATGGTCCCACATCTGAAAAAGAGGGACTGAATTCGAGTTAGTTGAATGCATGGTCAATACTTGAAAGTTCACTAATTTTTGTCCTCTGGCCATCGGTTACGGACCGCAAAGCCTCTGGCTTACGGTCCGTAAGCAAGGTAACTGGGCATTTCAGCGAAGGTCGGTTACGGACCGTAAAGGTTTAAGCTTACGGTCCGTAAGAGGAGCATACGACCGCAAGACCTTGTGCTTACGGTCCGTAAGGAGGTCGCTGGCAGCAGAAAATTGGCAGCTGCCTGTTCAGCCAGTTAACCGACTTAAAATGTAAAATTTCGAAACCATGGGCTTGCTAGGCAGTAAATAGCCCTCTAGGGACACCTGGGATCATCTCCTAACTATCCTAGAGTTGCTTGACATGATCTAAGGCCTCTTAGTTCACTATAAAAGGGACTTGAATGGTAACCATTTGAGCTTGCTCACTTGGGACTTTGGTTCAAGGCATCTCTGGAACTTCTCTGGTCTACACCAAGTATTCTTAGGCTCCATAATCCTTCTTAGGACTCTTGTAAGTGTCCTTAACCTCCTTTAATCCATTCTAGCTTAGTTAATTAAGTAAAAGTCAAACCGTCGTAATTAAGGTTTGACTTCGTGATTAATCATAATGTGCTCTGTCAAATCACGAATTAAAAATACCTTTAGGAAGGTAATTAAGTGGGTAACAAACCCTTAAAAGGGTATTTCCAGATTCCCACTCTAAACATGTCAATTGTCGAGTCAAAGCTAACCATAAAAAGTCAACAGGATGCTTAATTTCAAATTAATGCATAATTAGCAATGTAGGTTGCATGACCTGTTTGAACATTAATATAACTTGGAAATAAGTATAAGAACATGTTCCAACATGTTCAACTCGACAATTTTCTGTTTAGACCCGGTTCGGAACCGAAAGTCGCATAGTTTGACTTTCGCTTTGACTTTCAGTTCTGACCCGTTTTAGTCAAGATTAAGACTGCCTTAGAGCTTCTTTTGGACCTAATAACATGTTAGTATATCCTCCAGTGATTATACAACTCGGTTCATTAGACATCTTGTTCATATGCATGATTCCGTTAAATGCCCATATGTTGACCATTATGACCAAAGGTCTAAAAATCATAAATTTTGAAAATATAAAAAGGTAGACATCTTAGTTGCTGAAATATAGACTTGTTCCCAAAGTTTGACATCAGTTTGAGGTCTAGATTAGAAGTTAGGCTCATTAGCGTAATTAGAAGCTTTCTTAGTATATAATTAGCGTATTTAACGCATAGCCTATCTAAACCCAAATTTTATATCAAAACTTTATACCCACTGTTATATAATAATATTTTGGGAATTTTAGAGATTTTTATTTATTTTTAGGCTGAGCGTAACTTAAGGTTCTAAGCTAAATTCGGCTTATGTCGGTTTTGCCCTTTTTCGGCCATAAAATGAGTTTTACAAAACCTTTTGACCCAAAACCTTTTTCTAATGATTTATTATATTAAATATAATATTTTGACCTTCTGGAATTATAAAAATATCAGCTTTTATTTTAAACCCGGAAATGGCTCCAAATCGCCTTTTTAGGCATTTTTACGACATAGTATATGTCAAAACTAGTTTTATACAAAAGGTCTAATACCTACTGATATATCTAGTAAAAATATATATTATAACAGTAAACTAAAGTTGGAAACTCAGATTTTCCGTTTTTACCTTTTTAGCTTATGTAAAATTACAAAATGCCCTTATGAGGCGTAATTGGCGTTTAAAACCATTTGGGGCATAATTGGACATACCTTACTGATATTACAACATATTTGGTGCATATAATCTCAGGAAACTTGCATATGACTTATATGGTTACCCGTTACGCACTTTCGCGTTCGGATCGGCTTATGTGACTAGTTAACGCACATTAGCCGAAACGGGTCAAACCGTATCATCTTAGTCTCTAAATCCAGAATGTGCTTAGTTTACCCATGTTATACAAGTATCCAATCTTGTAGGGTCTAAGTCACATTCCTTCCCGGTTTTTCGCATTCCTCGCGATTAAACCATATTTGTTCTTCGAAACTAACCGGTCTAAGCTTAGGCTATGATTAAAAAGACCCGTTAGGATTCTAATAGGTTATTATAAACCTTCGTTCCAGAATAGGAGCCCAGTAAAAGACACTTGCATTTTGCTTTTGTGGTTTATACTTGCTCAGGTAAATACTTTTAACTTTTTTTCCTAATACGGGCTTGGGGGTACGGTATATAAAATACCGCTTGGTCGGACAATTGACCCCAACTCATTTGTAGTTGGGTACTATCAATGTGACCCGTTTAAAAACCTGGTTTTGTTTGTTTTTACGCCTTTGGGAGCTTAATGACCATGTCCCGGATATCCTTGGCATCATTTTTGGCCACGACCTTGACACCCGGGTGTAGGCGTACACCCGGTATTATGTCCATATTATTAAGGTATAAACGTTGGCTTCCCGCCGCGGACTTATACTAAGTGGTGTGTCATTTAACCTTAAACCCGACACGACTCGGGCGACTGAACGCACAACAAACATGTAAATCTTTTACAAGTTTAACTTTGATTAATTATTCCCAAGTTATAAAATGTTTTGTGCCTTGTGCATTTAAAATCAATTTATCAAATGTTTTCAAAATGAGTCAGTTAAATTGTATTTACCAGTGCAAACTGACGTATTTTCCCCAAAAAGATTAAGTGCAGGTGCTATACGAAATAGGCTGGTTTCTCCTTAGCATCATAGAGTCTCGCAAGCTTTGGGATGCATTTATCTGTTGAACAATTTTCTTCTTTTATTCCGATCCGCCTGTGGATCTAATTCGACTATTTGTGATACTTGATATTACACTTAATGGTTGAGATAAATCTATTTTCATTTGCTTCCGCTGTGCATTATAATTTGTGTTGTTTGACAAATGATTATATCAACTACGTCACGATACTCCCCCACCGGGCCCACCGGTGACACGTGGAAATTCGGGGTGTGACAGGTTATCAATAGGTTGACCGATAAAAAGCAGTTTATGGTTGATTATTCATTTGTACATTCAGTCGATGAAAACAAGAGATTAACTAGCCTATTCTGGGCCGATGGTTTGTGCAAACGTAACTACGCTGAGTTTGGAGATGTCATATCATTTGATGCTACGTTCAAAACCAACAAGTTAGTCTTCACTGTAATGTTTTAACTTTTAATTTTTTTTGTATCATTTTGTTGTTTTTTTATTCAATTTACTTTATCATTTAAAGGTATAAGATGGTTTTTGTACCCTTTACTGGTATTGATAACCACTGTCGGAATGTGACGCTTGGAGCCGGGTTGCTAGCATCCGAAAGCATTGAATCATACAAATGGCTGTTACAATCATTTTGTGACTCATTTGGTAAGCAGCCTAAGGTGGTCGTCACTGATTAGGACCCGGCGATGAAACAAGCTATCGAGGTTGTGTTCGATAAGAGTAGGCACAGATTATGTATGTGGCACATAATGAAGAAAGTTGTAGATAAGGTTAGACACAACTACAACATCCGTGATTACAATTAACACATGCGTAATAACTATAAAGATTTTTGATTTTTATATGCATGAAAAGTTCATGCGTGATCACAACTACACTCTGTTTTTTTACAAACAGCGTGAATAATTATAAAGATTTTTTATTTTTGTTCAATCCAATCCTTTTTTTAATAGGTGGGACACGAGTTGTGTAACAATAAAGACTTCAAGAGACGTATGTGTCACATTGTGTGGACTGATTCGATTGCGCCAGAAACGTTTGAGAGAGAATGGAAACTGATAATGATTGCATTCGGTCTAACCGAGAATAAATGGGTTGACGATATGTTTGGCATGAGATCTTTGTGGATTCCAGCTTTCTATCGTCATGAGCCTATGTCTGGGCTCATGCGGACCACCTCCAGATCAGAGAGCGAAAACCATTTTTTCTGTCAGGTGGCGAATTCTCAACTTACCCTTGTTGAGTTGTTTTTAACCATTTTGATGGTGCAATGGACGTGCAAAGATTCAACCATCAGAAAAATGACCCTATTTTTAGAAACACAACCCCAGATAACTGGTCTGAAACTACCTTAGAGGAAGATGCTATGAAAATTTACACCATGTCCATCTTTGCTGATCAACAGGCAGAGTTATATGGCACACTGTCTGAGTGCCTTCCTATGGAGACTAAAATTGAGGAGCCATTCTTGAAGATAAGCATGAAAGATTTCAAAGCCCACAATGACGGTTTATTAGAGGTAACAGTACTAAGACCAGCTAACATGCGTGATTACATAACAACCTGCGTTTTTTCATTGATTTTGAACTTTCATTTTCTTATTTAGGTTTGTTTCAAGAAGGGGGAGGATGTAATTGCATCATGCAGTTGTCGCAGGTTTGAACAATATGGATTGTTGTGCAAACATATATACTTTGTGTTCAAGATGTTCAAAGTGAAAGAAATTCCCAACAAGTATGTTATGAGAAGATGGACCAAAGACGTGGTACCGAATGATCTAAATAACACATTTGATTTAAATGTTGATGATAATGATGGGCATAAAAAGGTCAAGGAGGTTGCGTATGAGATAATGCAGACCGGAGAATATCTTATTGGTAATTTGATGAGAGATTTTGATTATCTAGTTATAGTCAGGGATCAGATGAGGGAGATGAAAGAAATGGTTGATGAACTTCGCATAACCAAGCCTATTGACCCTAAGTTTGATAGATATTCAAGGTTAATCGGTTACGAGAAACCGAACACTGATGATCCACCTACAGTCCATGTGCCAACCGGTATTAGGAACAAAGGGCGCGATTCACACAAGCGGATCAAATCAAAAAAAAGAAAAGATGATTAGTCTAAAAGGCAAGAGAAGTCGAACATGCAGTGTTTGCAATACCAAAGGTCATGATATCCGAACTTGTTCAGTTTTAAAGGGTCAAGCTAGTGCTGCCGATAAGAATAAGAAAGGGAAGAAAAAAAAGAGTAGTGACTGATCCTGGTTTAGTAGACGAAGAGGATGAGGAGGCAAAAACTGGTGAGGGAGAAGAAGAGTATGAGGAGGTTGATGAAGCAGATAGTGATTCTGAATGGGAAGAGCTAAGCGACGATGACGAGTAACTTTTGAACCACAATTGCATACATTTAAACATGTGCTTTTTCATGCCTTTTTTAAGAAACAACTTTATGTGATTTGTGATCATGTCATTTTAACATGCGTGATTTTAATACCATTTACTATGTTTGCCCTGCCATGCGTGATTAAGTATACCAGACCCTTTTTTACCCCGTGATAACAAGCCTAACTCAAATGACCATTTAACCCCTCTCTAACATTTTGTATAACCTGTTTTAACCCCTGTTCATAGCTATTTCAACCAAAAACATACCAAACACAGATTGTTTTTTCATAACTAACGTCTTTAAATTTAACATGCGTGGATAATATTTAACATGCTTTTTCATATAATAATGCCAAAACACCATACACAGATCCTTGAAAAGGTATCAAAACATGTTAAAAGTAAGCCTACATGATTTTTCTAAATATATCCACATATCAGTTTCGATTGCCAAAAACCACCATAGTTGTAAGTTTTCAAAATACCAACATTATAACATCCACAAAAATCAACAAAAAACATTGATTAAACAGATATACCACCTACTTTGATGTGAATATCTTCCCACGCTCCTTGTCACTGGTCTCCATCTTCTCTTGCACCGTCTCCACTGCATCCTTGAGATATGAGTAAACCAAGTGATCAGCATATGCCTGATCCCTCATGAGCTTTATGGCGTTGTCCCTCAACGAAGATTTTGGTTCTTCAAGTAGTTTTCCCCCAGACTTCTTGGTTCATCTTCTGTTTTTCAAGGACCTTCCTCTGCACATCAAAAATACTGTTAGTAGAGTTTACATCAGATGCAAGCTCTTTCAATGTGCGGCTGGAGAGGAGCTCCTTGATGGCTTTGCTTGCCGGATCAGTAGACATTTTTGTTACTTGATGAGAGTTTTTAATTTTTTGTAAAAATCTAATATGGGGAATCAAATATGTATGAAGATTGTGATTAAATATGGTAGTTGTGGGAGATTTGGTAAGTGAAATTAAATATCTCACATAATTACCAAGCATGTCGATTTGGAAGACTATTTGTAGGTTTCATTATTATTAGGATTATTTATATTTTAGATCAACTTGCAACTTGCATATTGTTTAATATTTTTAACATAGTTCAGTATCTTACATAATTCACATACAACACGTGCGTGATTAAGTTAAAAAAATTCTCATACAGGTCATGCGTAATTATTTGTACATGCGTGATTAAGTAAAAGAAATTCACATATAGGACCTGCATTATTATTGAACATCCCCATTTTGTAACTTGAGTACTTTTTATAAATATCTGTACTGGACCAAGAAAACTCCAAAAAACATCGACAATGATTTCTGAACCATACAGTTGTCATGCTTAATAATTTTAGATGTCCTCTTATTTGGTATCCCTTTTATATATCATCATTGAAAGAGCATTCAAATTCTTATAAATCATCTTGTGGTTCTTCTTCATCACTAGGTATGAGTGTTTATCTCAAAAAGAGAATCGAAGAACAAATTGCTGAAGACAAGTCTTGTAAAGACTTGTTGGAAACTAACATTTCTAGGGTCAAAGAGAACATGGAGAGGCGAGAAGAGATATTCAATTTCTTGTCTGGTATAAAAGAGTCAAGTGTCCGAGAGGTGGCTATGATATTTATGGTTGATCTAGGAGAGCGGGATGAGAAACAGTTAAAGGAGCTTGCGGATGCAATAACCGTCTTAAGATGCTCTATGGACACGAAGATCAAGTTTTTGGAGTCCTTTTTCTGATGGGTGCAAGCATGTGTGTTTGTATTATGTATCACTTTCATCTGGGTAGTGAAATCATGTGGCTTTTATGTTTATCTAAGTGTTTTTCTTGTATCGAATTTGTGTTTGAATAAGAAAAGATTCCCATTGTGTTTATATTTTTCAAGTTATCTGATAACATAGTTTTTGAGTAATCAGCAAAATTAAAAAATAAAAATAAAAATAAAAATAAAAATAAAAATAAAAGAACATGTCAAATATGTTTGTAACAAAGTAGTTCTACAACGTAGCATTTTGTTTCGCTTTGTCAAGTTTGAAGAACTGATCCAATCGGTCCCTAATTTTGTTATCTAGATCACGCAAAACATCTACGGTGCTTAAGTTCTTCGTAAATTCCTTAGCTTTGTCATACACTTTTTTTCTTAAAAGATTGTAGTCGGACAATACAATCTTACTAAGATACTGGTACCGCAAGAATCGAAGTTGTGAATCTTGAATGGTCTTTTTATCTTCTTTCTCAAACCCCGGTATCCATAGTGATCTGTCTTTGTACGTCTCCATATGTCTCATAGTGAAGACACCACAGTCAACTCCGTTTTGAAAAGTTCTCCAATCCATTTCCTTTCGTATTATATTTGTTGTCTCCAAGTTTGTTATCCACTCTTTTCGTCGTATCTTGTCTTTTAGGTATAGAACTAGAACTCTTCGCTATAATCACGATAAAAATCATATTAGTACTTACTCATTATAATATATAGTCGTTTTTGTATATGAAGCTAAGTATTCAAGAATTACCAGCGTTTCTGGACACCCACGGTAGCGTTTGCTAAACGATTCCTTAAACCTAAAGTTATCAATTAACTCAATTTTACCATTTTCAAGTGAAAACATAGGCACCAGAAATGATCAGATAGTAGTACTGGAATGAAGATAAGATCCACTGTGTCAACTTTCTTGACCTCATACTTACACAGTGTATCGTCTAGGCTTGGTGCAAATACTTTCAATCGATCATTGTCATTGTATTTTGGCTCATACATTACGTCAGGCTGCAAAAATTATGGTCATTTTTTCATTAAACTCTATATGTCCATTAAGCTTAAACAGGCGTGATTATCATATAACTTGCGTTATTACAATTCAAGTTGTGCGATTTAACATAGTAAAATACATACATGCGTGATTAACATAGTAAAATACATACTTGCGTGATTACAATTCAAGTTGTATGATTTAACATAGTAAAAAACATACATGCGTGATTATTAGGGAAAAAATTACAATCATTGTACTTGGCAAGAACAGCCTGTATGGTGATGAATTTTTGTCCCTTTTTTTCTCTTCAAAGTTTAACACATCAATGATGGGAGAAACTTTCAAAAATGATTTTTAGTATTTCGACTCCACTTTCAGATTTGTATATCAATGAGCTGTTGTTTAAAACCAAAAAGGACAGTTTAAATGTGATCAAGATTTTAAGCGGTTTAAAAGAGACAAAACATTTTACCCAATATCTCCGACCAGAGCTAAGAGATAACAGATGATCGTTTGGTCACGCTCCAGGAGTGGCTCATATAAGCTGGTTATCCTGTTGCAGTAAGATGATCTGTATGCGTCAACTAATTCTGCCATTCGTTTTTTCGTTCTTTTCCCTCCACATTTTGATACGCGTTCTCACTAGTTTTGTCCATTTTCTTTTCGTTAGTAGACACGGGAGTTTTTTGCTTACTTTCATTTGATGTTTGTAGGATGGGAGCCAATCTTAAAAGCGTCTCCACCAACTGCATTTCTGCATCCGTCACGTCATCTGTTTCTTCAGCGGATGTGGTGGGAGGCATTTCTTTACCATAGACGTCAGGGTTTATCTTTTCAAGCTCATTCAACATTGACTCGGTTACTGTATTCTGACTTTGTGATTTTTGCTGACTGGATTATGCTAAATTTACATCTTGGTCCATTTGGTGTACCACATCTGCTTGTGTTACTGTTTGTATGTTCGAGTATGTTATTCTTTTGTATACACAAGTTACAATACGATTAATATTTTAAGCAATGATCGTATTTGTTACCTTCTATCATCTGCTTGTATATAATTTCTAGCAAAATATAACACAATGCCGAAAAATATAATACAATGTCTAAGAAAAAAGACACAATGCCGCAAATATAGAAAAGACACAATGATAAATAAAAAAAACATAATGATGTAAACAAAAAATTTAAAATCTACAAGCTATTTTTTATGACTTCTTATTTCTGATGAGACTTTGTATTTGATCCTAACCCTACAAAATTTATTCGTTTATTCTCTTTTGGATAAAACAACTATGTTTTATTTATAAAGCCAGTAGTTTTATAAAATCGATTTGACGTAAAAGAGTTATAATTTTTATTTACATGATATTTATAAATTGAAATTATTTCAATTTTTTTTATCAAATTGATGTATGAATATCAAATAAGTTTTTTTTATCAAATTAACTAGTGCTATTAAATCCGCTCGTCGCACCTTGAGTGGGTATCAGTTCGTTTAACTACGGAACCAACACTTGTTATATAAACCAACAGAGAAAAATATTTAAAAATCATAATATGACCAAAAATATACCAACACGACGGAAATTTGGTCGGTATCGGTTTGTTTCGTTACACCACTGGCACACGTTACAACAATCAATAGAGAAAAAAAATCTTGATATGACCAAAAAATACCAATACATGATTTACATATTGATATATAAAAAAGCCACATAACGTATATAAAAAACCACTACATAATCATTCACTTTGTCTGTTAATAGTACTAGTGGGAAACCCGCGCGTTGCAGCGGAGTTGACAAACTTTGACCCATTATTTAACAATCAAAACAGTTAAGTTTTTATATAAGTTGTAATCAACACTTTTAGGTTTTTTTTATAAAAGTAGTGCGCCAAATATGAATAGTAGTCATTAAAAAGATGTGGTGTGTTTCCGGTTGCCTATCAGTAATATAAATTCCCCTTTTTACCATAAAAGGAGCACCAAGATGGTTGCTCTAGATTCATAAAACGACTTGTTAACTCTATATAGGTCGCTGCAGCAAAGTGTACAGCTAAAATAGAGCCAAACCCCTCATGGAAAAAAATAGCATTTCACTCTAATTTCTATTTATAAGGAAGTTTACAAAATCTATTGTGCAGAAATCTGCCGTTGATGGGCGCCCGGAGTTCTTCTTCATTGTTAACTTTCAGTTAATTCATGATTTCTGATCATCTTGCTACTTGTTTTTCTAGTAGATTTGACCAAAAGTTAATTTTACCTTATTTTTTTGGTTAATCAGATTCCGGGTTCAACAACGTATAATGTTGCTTCTTACTATATGACAAGTACACCGATCAAAGATCTTCCGTTGCTAGAGAAATTTGTAAAAGGAGATGATGCATTGATATTCAAGATTTAAGATTTTACCTCATATAACTAAGGTGAGTGGATCAGGCAGGTTATGTAACAGGTCAAAACAAATTCGGGTCAATATGGGTCGTTCATTATGGGTCAAACGACATCTTTATACTTCTTTAAAGATAGACGGTGTATGAAATATGACTTAAAATGATCCTTTTTCACAATTTAATTATAACAAAATAATTTAGCATGAATTGAAAATATACTTTGGATGAATATCGACCCATGTAACATGCTTAAAAAGAAGTTTAAAAAAATTATCATAAGATTCATTGATTTTAGGGACCATGGGTTCTGAAACAAGGTGCTAGAGCCGCTCTGGTGGGTCAGTTGGTTAAAGTTAACTATATTCGCGGAAAGAACTACATGGAGGTAAACTAACAACTTTAACTGTTAAACCCTTTTTCGCCTTAAATATTTACTCAAAAGAGTTTATGTTATTTTAGCTTGATATTGATGTCGGGTCATTCGGACTTGCAAGAGTGCTGGCGAGTGTCGCCAGCACTGCTTTGAGTTGTTTCAGTAGTTTGATAGCTGAAACCGCATTTTTTATACAAGTACACTCATCCATCCATTAACCTCTTTAGTTTAAAAAAAAAATCCATAAATTGTCATATATGTTATTTGTGTTGGCAAATACTGCAGATGAGCTTCCTTAGCTACTTTGTGGTGCATCTAGGCTAAACCATGTTATGTCTCTAGTGCTTTATGGGCAAACCAATGATCTATCTATTTGTTTTTCTTTTCAATAAGTATTGTATGGGTATGGAAGGTTATCTGGATATAGATTAGCTGGACCGGGGAACCGAATCCCGAACCAGTTTGGTTGGCATGGGGTGAACCGGCACTCACGCTATGTATTTGACTCTTGGCGGTTGAACCGATACGGTGGTTGATTAATAGTGGCAATGCCCGCGCGTTGTCGCGGGTATTATGTTTTTTTGGCGGTATGTTGAGCAGCGGGTTTCACGTATTTTATTTATAAAAATAATTTTCTAATAGGGGTATTGGATTTTAATAATCCCAAGTTTTACTGATTGGCCGGTAATAATCCCAACTTCAAAAATTGCCTACAACAGTCCCAACTTGTAAGATTTTGGCCACCAATGATCCTTGTCTAACTGGGTTATAACCAAGTTAGTTTTTTGCAGTTTTGAGCGGCGGAGAAGGTCACTAGAGGTTGGAGATGACAAGTGGTGGTCTCCTTTGGTGGTTTCAGGGGTAAAGAAGGTCGTCGGAATAAGTTGCAGGTCACCGGAGTTACGTAGATGGTGGAAATTTTAAACTTTTGAGAAGCGGAGAGGATTACAGGAGGTCGGAGATGATTGGTGGTGGTCTCGTTTGGTGGTTTCAGGGGTAAAATGGGTCGCCAGAATAAGTTGCAGGTCACCAGCCCATCAAGGTTATAACCCAGTTAGACAAGGATCATTGGTGGCCAAAATCTTACAAGTTTGGACTGTTGTAGGCAATTTTTGAAGTTGGGATTATTACCGGCCAATTAGTGAAACTTGGGATTATTAAAATCCAATACCCCTTTCTAATACGACACCTATTAGACATGTTTCCTTCTACTCAGGTCTTTTTTAGGTTACCCCATTTGAGCATTTCGAAATAAGACAACTCACAGTTGTAAATAGGTCAAAATTGCCATCAATAGCATCAATATCAACCTTTATGTTTCTGTCCTCTTTCTGTGATGATTGCGAACAAGAAATGGTGATGTGAAAAAAGTACAAAATCAAACATGCTTACTTGGAATTGAGTTTGAGTTATGACTCGGGCAATAGAGGGGAGCCATACAACAAGTAAACACCCAAGCCGGGTTGGGTAATAATCTTGAAGAAATGCAACACATGATCTCAACGTTTTTACAAGGATTCCAAAAAATGAGAGTCCACAGTCCATCAAAACAGTGATCTGACTATGTTCCAGACCAAGCAACCTTAGAACTTCATATTCCACCTGGGAAACTGAAACAAAAAATATGATTTTATACCTAACTGAAGTCAACATCATTTATATTTTAAGTAAAGATTCAAAATTGCACCAACAATTTAACATGCTAAAATGCACCTCTCCCTCAGTCTAAAACAAAAAACAGACTATACATGTTCCTTTTGAAAGAGACACCTTTGAAACCAGACCAAACATTTAGGTTAATCATTTACTAACAAGACAATGGGTAGCTAAGGAGAGTGTCTAATGAGAACAATAGGATGTAGCAGGCTCTTAAAGTAAAATTACAAAACCAAATGACCAACTACTAAAAAGCCAATACCCAACATGTTTACATGATCAAGATGCTAGGGGCTGCTGGGTCTTGTTCCTTTTTTAATGAAGTGCCTTTCAAAAAAAAAAAAAAAAAAAAAAAAAAAAAAAAAAAAAAAAAACACCTACAACAATTTAGCATTTAAGCAGTTGTTAAATAGAAAGAATAGTAACTGACCCAGAAGCATGACATACCTTGGAACATTCCGGAGAAGTAAACAACCTAAGATAAAACACTAATGACCATCCGTTAAAAGAATGAAGAGAACCAAAACACTAATCTTACAAATTGTGAGGTCCAGAAACCAAGCTTAACTAACATGAACAGGAAGCTCGGAGCCTCTCGATCACCCTCTTTCACCAGACACCGACAAGCCAGGACCTAACTCAAGCGATCAGCAAATACTATTTAGTCTTTTCCTTTTTTATATTTCAGAAATATATATTGTGCTAATTACTATTAGAAAATAACGTAAGTACTCATTTAGGATACAATGTAAGACGTATTATGCATTTTGAATGCACTTTGGGCAACTTAGGAAGTCACATTGAAGGAAGAATACAATCAAAATAAACCAATTTACCCATACATAAACAATCACAAAGAAAATAAATACGTCAGCAAATGTTAACCATACCTTTACATTGCACAAAATGCAGAATAAAGCCTCTTCTTCTCCTTGCTGCATTTCTTCATCATTTCTGCAATTATAGAGAAATGTTATTGTATATAACCACATAGGACCCCACCAACTTTTGAACAACACCCACCGGACTACTGTTATTGCATATCCCTTTATTTCTAAACCCCTACTTACTAATAGATGACGCATTACCTGACATCAAACCAGCAAGTGATTACATCAACAGTTAACTTCCCTAGGCCCCTTCCACCAGCATGGATTTGGCTCTTCACCAGCAACCGGAACCAAATGAAACAGTACCACGGATTTAAAATTTCAAGTTAAAATATTAACAATACACATAAGAACTCAAAAACAAGAAATAAAAGATCACAACTTCTAAAGACTAAAATGTGGTAGTGTGTCATTTTGAACCTGCTAAAAAGAATTAAAAAGGGTTGAAGGACCGAAAATGTAGCTACCAAATAAGAAGATGAGAAGAACGAACCACCAAAAAAAGCGGAAATTCTATACGGGTCAATTACCTGCCACCCCCTTATATCTCCAGCCCAAACCAAAAGGTCCAAAAGAGCCAAAGCCCACAACATATCAAACATACCCCAATCCACTCCCACCCCATCCAATAATTGGTAACCGATACCCATGGCTAATAGTGACAAATGTTATGAAACATTCTATAAAACTCGTGAATAAGTGTTTATGTGTGCGCCCTGTGTATGAATGTGAACTCTGTACATCCACTTGTTATGATGTGCCATTTATATGAAACAATGAAAACAAATAATATCAAGAAACTGGCACCGACTCCCTTAACCCGACACTAAAATCATCCTTCAATTGCTTCTTTGTCAATGTCGCGCTTCCATTGTGCACCATTGCTACAAATTCATTATAATCTATACGGCCATCCTGCAAGTCAACATTACAAAAGATTTCAACACAAATTCTCAAAGGTCTGAGTGTCTTTTAACACAAAATGAACACTCAATCATGTAAATGATATAAAGTAAAATCCTAAATTGGTAACAAACATTGTGCAAAACAGCAATATTCAAAACCTAACGATAATCAAGAGTCTGGCCCAAACTCCCCATCACAACAATAAAAAAAACACACAGATTAGAATCAATTAATCATAAAACACGCCATCACATTGTGCCATAACTAAAACAATACTGACAAACAAGTAAACACAAAACTGAAAACTCACCAGGAGAAAACAAAGAAGAAAACCGCCACACTTCTCAACCGTCTGACTAATCAACAACAATCCAAGCGCCGATAAACCGTACACCGCCGATGCATCTGAAGCGTACACATAGTAATTGAACTTTCGTCATACTGATCTGGCACAACTTTCGACTGTCGATTACAATAATATATGATAAATTACAATAATATAAACTAATTAAGCCCACAAAAGGCACCAAAAATGCAAAATAAGAAGAAGCAAGTTATTACCTAGTGAATCCCTAATCGGCGCGTGATTGAGGTTCCATCTGAACCACCACTGCCTGACAATTATATTCTAAATCTGAAAACGCACGACCCTTCAATATTTTCATTCAATCAGGAATTAAGGCCTGCATAACATAATGGGTATTGAATAGAGAGATGAGGAAGATGAAGTGAATGTAAATCAATGATGAGACCTAATTGATTGTATTAGAAATGGCAGTGACGATTTGCGTCATCTTTGTTGTTCAGGTGTAGACTTCTTTGGGGGTAATACATTGAATTGGGGGCAAAATTGGGAGAAGAGGATGAAAGAACAGGGAAGAAGGCATGACCCTTCGTCTGCCGTCTTAAAATTTCATGAGGAAATTACCTTTTAGTACATATGAGATGTATTATATAGTATATATAATATATATATATAGATATAGATAGATAGATAATATTGTGTATTAATAATATATAATTAATGATTTCTATTGTTAATTAAGTAATAGAAAATTAGTTATTGCAAATCCTCAAAAGCTCAAAATTTAAGCCTATACTTGTAGAAGGGAATATCAAATGGTAGTTGCTTGTCACGGAGTTATTCTCGTGCGGCTCTTAGAATGCTACTAAGTTAAGTCTTGTGGTTAGGTTTGGTTATGTATCGCAGCAAAAGTCTTTGTTTGTGTAAACACAAGATTATTTTTGTAGTTCAATACTACAACAAAGATGGTTATGTATTACTTGAACAAATTGAAGGTTGATCTAGGACCTTCTAAGGGTGACAACACGTTCTAGTATTGTCTAGGTTGTTCCGGAGACTTTCGGGCAACTCTAGACATTTCCTTAGTGTTCAGGAAACTTCCGAAATGCTAAAATTTTGAGTTGAATTTTTGCAGGGCGTGACATACTGCTATGCAATTATAAAGAATGATATATAACATAGAAGTGTTATCTCCACCAATAAATCCTCAACACAAAGATGTGTTATCTCTACCACAGATGATCTACACCTAAAAATGATCAACTTTCCTCACATATCTAATCCAAACCTCAGACTCAACCTAAAATTTGGTAATCCTAAAAAATCATGAAAACCCTATAACAAAAATTACTTCATCCTACACAACAATTTCCACAAATTATAACTAAACAGCGAACAAAATTTAACAAAACTTAGTACAATGGCTGAGAATACAATGTTGAAATGGCGAAAATTTACCAATTTAAGTAGGAAAACTCGTTTAGAAATAAGGTTAACATAAATCAAAAGGACCAACTTTAGTTCAACCGCTGTGTGAATGGAAGAAACGAGAACCAGAGAGATTAGGGCCTTGATTCTATTCTGAGCAAAAAGTAAATTGCATGTTTGGGGGGTTTTAAACCCTAAATCGTCATCAAGGAGACACGTATTAGGACACTTGGCAATTTCTAATCAAGTTTATAACTAAAATCATCATTAGAGAAACACATTTTATAACAACTGGGAATTTATACTCAACAGCTGGCAATCCCTACTCAATTTACAACTAATACAAGTGATACTACATATATATATGCACAAAATAAGAACAATGCAAGCAATACAACCACATAATGCACTACAATGTTATAAATTCATAATATATAAATATATAATTAGGGTACACAATCATATCCCAACTTTTAACAAGATCTTCACTTTTCATAGAAGTATATTTTATCAACATTTTATCTTGAGGTTAATTACTCAACCGTAAATACAAGTGTAATCGATATGAGGAGATTGTATCACGAAAGCTTAAATTTTTGTTTAATTTTCTAAATTTCATCTCATGCCCTAGTTGTCATATTTCAGCCAATGATTCACAACTGTGTAATGACTAATTAGAAACAAGAGGGATCCCAAAACTTTTTCTTTTTAATATTTACATGATATGGCACAATTAGGTATATATGAATCACATGGCTGTAGCCCGTACAGCTGCAAACGAAATGAACTTTCAGCGAAAAGTTTATGAACCAATTGGTGGGAAGTTTGTGTGTTCGTTCGTTTTAAGGTAACTAAGACAAATAAACCTTATTCCATCATTCCCAAGTTCATTAGTATATTTTGGGTGGATCCTCTTAAAAGGGGCAACTTCATATATACCCCTACAAATTTGCAAAATTTCATGTATACCATTGCAAAATTACATATATACCCTTATAAACTAGTTGAAATCTCATATATACCTAATTCATTAAAAACAATTTAATAAATAATGATCTTTAACTTCAAATATTATATTTACTCATTTCTAGCTTAATTTATTGATCGGAGTGTCGCGCTCCGGTCAAAGATAAGATTTATAAGCCCAAATTACCCTTAACAAATAATTAGTGGTAGCAAGGGGTCGAACCACGAAGAGTATGTGGTTTGTGAATGGATTCAATTGAATTATCAAAAGTGTCACAATTTATGAAGCTTACTAGAATGTTTTTGTTATTTTGTTTAATTTGAGAGATGCGAATTTAATCTAAAGAAATTGGTGTAATTGATTGACAACTAAAAAATTAAAGAATGCACAAAAATTTGATTAATAAACGATAATGAGAAAAAAACTTCACACCCGGTTTCGGTAATTGTCAACCTAGGGTTTCTACAAGTTTTTAAATCCAACTCAAGTGTGTATGATTAGCGGATTTAGTGTACCGTGACGTAGGTGCTAATAACTATCAACGTTTCAAGAAACGGACAAGAATACACTTTATGATCAACACAAGTAAACCTAACCAAGACAATGAAAAAAAGGGTAATGCACGGTACCCCTGACCGCGGAGGGGATAACCCCTCCCAGGCCGCCACCCGACAAGCCTGAACCTGGCAGTAAATACCCTTGCCGAGCCGACCCTTTGAGGGTACTTTGTTCGCCCCAAGGTTCGACCCTGGTACCTCTTGGTAAGAGGTGGGTGTCGATGGCCAACTGGGCTACCCCAGCTGTTTAAGACAATGCATACTACACATAACCATTTCGTAAAGTCATAACTTTTAACATGAAAGTGAAAGCCGATTAGAAACCGATTGAAGACAATGCATACTACACATAACCATTTCACTTTCACTAATGTGTATAATGTATTAGCACTTTAATCGCTAAAAACCGATTAGAAAATGTACCCGCATAGGCTTGCAACTCAATCATTCACCACCACCGAACACGAATACTAAGCACAAGTTAAAAGGTCTTTAAAAGGGTTGTAATGGGGCTAGGCTAAGGGTAGGGAATATGATATTTTAAAGTGGCTAAGGTGATGAAAATTCGATCTTTATTACAACACAACTATTCTAAACTCAAATAAACTATAAACATCAACTCCAAGGCAATGATTTTCGCCTTTTATTCAATAACTAGAAACACATATTTTTGGATTTTTCTCAATGTTTTTTTTTTAACACAACAAATCACAACTATACAACTTAAACTCCTATAATCGAATTTTCAACACACGGATTTAAAAAGAAAAGGCTTATGATTATGGGCTAAATGGGTTGTCAAACGAAAGGTTTCGGTTCAAAGTTGGCTACTAGCCTACTAGCGGATAAGTTTTGGGTAAGGATATAAAAATGGTGTAAAAGGAAAAGGTTTACCTAGTGCCTTAATCATTCCCGTGCTTGTATTCGGTCCATGGTCTCGAACGTATCAAAAGTCGCAAGTTCTACAATACGCGACTAATGGTCCACTCAAACAAAGAAACATGTAAATGTAAATCTATGATATAAAAGTGGCTCAAACCTCACATATAAGGGTGTGGTATGTGACATGCATAATGTACTAGTTTCTTAGGCGGATTATTCCCAAATAATCACCCGCTAAATACCCTCATGTTATTAATTTGAACTTGACCATGACAAAAGACCAAATGGGTTGTGCCATTCCTCGTTGACTTAGTTACTTGTGCTTTTAAGATCGCTTTTGAAACAAGAAATTTTTGAAAAATTTTTGAAATTTTCCCTCATCCCCACACTTGAGGTAAACATTGTCCTCAATGTGTAGTGTTTAAATGAACGGGTCAAAATCGAAAACATTTACTACTCCCCCATCCCCACACTTGAGGTAAACATTGTCCTCAATGTGTAAGAACTATAGTTTAAAAAAAAAACAAGAGATGTGACACGACTAACATCCCCAAAATTTCACCCCGGAAAAATAAAAATACAAAATACAATCCACTTATTACTAAACTAAGAATCAAGGTACAAAGGAAACGCATGCACCTGATTTTTGTCGCTTGATGCTCATATCTTCTTCTTCTCTTCATAAAAACGATTGTCCCACGAACATGTTGTACCTACAAATTCTAACCCTTGTGTAGAAGCATGCTTCTCACAACCATTGAAATTTGTTAGCTACTTAGTTCTACCATTTTTATGAAAGTGTTACCAAGTTATGCGTTAATTTACCTTGATTTATGTGGAAAAATAATTTACAACAACAACAAACCTAACTCACTTTCGTAGGAATCACGGTTGCATTTAGCTTATGCAACAAGCCCTTTTAAACCCCCCAATAGCTTGGGAGGACGAGTAGGTCTCGTGAGGGTTATATAGGGAACACACCCACAACGTTCATTTAACTAGGCAAAAAGTAAATAATAACGAAAAAGAAATAAAGAACTAAACTGTACAACAACAACACAAAACATATCATACCTCTACCGCTGATATCTTTCGTTGGGATCCACTGACGGGTTTGGCTGGTATGGATAACCAGTGAGGGCTTCAAACATCTCCCTGTAGTTATCAAGTGGGCTCGATTCTCCTTGAGGCGGTGGCTGATAGGGAATCGGAATGAAACTGAACCCTATGGCCTTGGGCCAGTGAGGAGATGGGTCGGCGGGGCCGTGAGGAATGGGAAGATTAGCGTAGTTGTCTTGATCTCTATAAACCGGAAGACTCAGTTTCCTCCTCTTCATCGAACATCTCTTCATCTTCCCCCGCTTCCGGTTGTGCCCCTGAAGTACGAAACTCATATTTATGACTCATCCTGTCGGTCACCACAAACTTGTTTTCCGAGAGCTTTACCTCTATTTTCCAATTCCTACTCATTGAGTCCTCGCTAATTTCTTCCAACGGTTTAGTCACCCATAGCGATTCTGGTGAAAGACAATTTTGCTGAACAATCATAGCACTAATGAGGCGTGCGTATGGGATGAAACGCCTCTGTGACGATTCCCGAGTAGCCCATGTGTTCATCATCGCTATGTGCCTCCATGATAGTGTAGGAGTCCCGTATAACAAAGAATGTATCACCCTACAATCACTCGCTCTAACACCTCCTCGATCGCCAAACCTCACCAAAACATTCTCGAGGGAAATCCCTTGGAGAATCTTTTCCTCAATCGTCATTTGGTTTCTTTTGGCTTCTCCCCCATCATTGTATGGTAAGACAGCCGCTGTCATTTGGTCGGGATCAGCATTGTTCATATGATTATGCAGGAATTGCTCAATGGTGGGGTAATCGTATGCTTGCACCCCCAAAGAGTCAAAACGTGCAATAAAATTCATTGTTTCGAAGGACATTGTCATATTCCCTCGGCTAGTCTTCCCCACCAATTTCCACTGTGCTGAAGGACATTGTCATAACCGGGTGGCGAATTCGTATTGATTATAGGAAGTTGAATACCGCAACTTTCAAAGATCATTTTCCTTTACCGTTCATTGACCAAATAGTTGAGAAATTGTCGGGGCAAAAATTTTATTGCTTTTTAGATAGCTATTCTGTTATAACCAAATTGCCATCCATCCGGAAGATCAAGCAAAGACCACGTTTACTTGTCCCTACGGCACTTTCGCATTTAGGCGAATGCCGTTTGGATTATGTAACGCCCCCGCTACCTTCCAAAGGTGCATGATGAGTATCTTTTCAGATATGGTGGGGAAGTCTTTGAAAATCTTAATGGATTATTTCTCAATTTTTGGGTCATCTTTTGAGGCTTGTTTGGACCAACTAGATAAGGTGTTAAAAAGGTGTGTTGAAACTAGTTTGGTCTTAAGTTGGGAAAAGAGCCATTTTATGGTTCCAGAGGGAATCGTTTTTGGACACGTGGTGTCAAGTCGTGGGATAGAGGTTGATCGTGCAAAGGTACAAGTTATATCTACTTTACCGTATCCCACGACTGTTAAAGGTGTTAGGTCGTTTCTAGGTCACGCGGGGTTTTATCGGTGGTTTATTAAGGGTTTTAGTGATATAACCAAGCCTTTATGTAATTTGTTGTTAAAAGACCAACCGTTTGATTTTAATGAAAACTGCCAAAATGCTTTTAACAATTTGAAAGAAAAGTTAGTCAAGGCCTCAATCTTGCAATCGCCAAATTGGTCTTTACCTTTTGAAATTATGTGCGATGCAAGTGATTATGCGGTGGGGGCCGTGTTGGGACAACGGGTTGACAAGAAACCTGTTGCCATATACTACGCAAGTAAGACTCTTTCGGATGCACAATTAAATTACACCACCACTGAAAAAGAGCTACTCGCGGTAGTATATGCATTGGATAAATTTCGGTCGTATATATGGGTAGCAAAGTGACTATTTATTCTGATCACACTGTAGTTAGGTACCTCATGGAGAAGAAAGATGCTAAACCGAGATTGATTCAATGGGTATTGTTGCTCCAAGAATTTGATTTGGAGATACGGGACAAAAAGGGTACCGAGAATGTGGTAGCGGACCATTTGTCCCGGTTGATAGTTGAAGAGAATCCTAAGTCGTTAGAGATCAATGAGTCTTTTCCCGATGAAATTGGATAGACGGAAGAGGCAACACTTTATGTCTCAAATCAAATATTACCGGATGGAAGAACCGCACTTGTGGAAGGAATGTGCGGATCAAGTGATAAGAAGATGCATCGATGATGAGGAAATTCCAAGCGTGTTGCAGCATCTACATTCATTTGCGTGTGGTGGTTATTTTCGTGGCCATAAAACGGGTCATAAAGTGTTAAATGGTGGTCTTTATTGGCCTACTATTTTTAAAGATGCTAATGAGTTTTCAAAGAATTGCATAGAGTGCCAGAAAATATATGGGGTATTTCAAAAAGGGATGAGATGCCCATGCAACCAATCCTTGTGGTCGATGTTTTCGATGTGTGGGGTATTGATTCCATGGGCCCATTCCCCAATTCCTATGGCAATTTGTATATCTTGGTGGCCGTTGACTATGTTTCAAAAATGGGTCGAAACAATAGCCACCAAGACAAATGACCATTCCGTAGTGTGTAAATTTGTTCAAACCAATATTTTTTCAAGGTTTGGGATTCCTCGTGTCATCATAAGTGACGGAGGATCTCATTTTAAAAATTTTTGGTTTGGGAAACTTCTAAAACGGTTTGGTGTTGACCATAGGATTGCTACCCCCTATCACCCGCAAACAAGCGGGCAAGTTGAGGTGTCAGATAGGCAAATCAAAGAGATTTTGTAAAAGATCGTGCGGGCGGACCGTAAGGATTGGTCAAGATGCTTTATGGGCCTACCATACGGCACATAAGACACCTATTGGCACTACACCTTACCAGTTGGTTTACGGTAAAAATTGTCATTTACCGGTTGAACTTGTGTACAAATTATTATGGGCTATTAAAGAGGTTAATGTTCAATATGATGATGCAGGTAAGGAAAGGAAACTCAAGTTATGCGAGTTGGAGGAGTTACGGGAAATGGCATATGAATGCGTATCCAAGTACAAAGATGGGATGAAGAAAGCGCATGATGCCAAGTTGAGAAAGAAAGAGTTCGAGGTTGGGCAAAAGGTGTGGCTCTACAACTCGAAGCTTAAGTTCTTTCCCAGGAAGCTCCGGAGCAAATGGATGGGACCCTATGTTATCACCCCGGGTCGGACAATTGGGTGATGTTACCATCGAGGACCCGAAGGATGGGGTACGACAAACGGTAAATGGTCATCGGCTAAAACCGTTTCTCGACAGTAACGAAAAGTTGGATGATAACAAGGAATCAGTGAGCTTTGTGGTAAGCATCCCGGTTTATGAGGTCGAATGAAAAGGACCGGTAACGTTTGTGTAAAGTTATGTATAATTATTTAATTGTGTGAGTGTTTTTGATATAATCGTTTCCGTTTCATATTAACCTCGTTTGATTGTGTGAAGTCCGGATATCCCGAACAATTTTTGAAGACGTAAGGTATGTTTTTAGACTTTATTAGGTGGATTGAGGACAATACACGACTTTTTGGGGGGTGGCAGGGCCGTTGACGGTTATTGCGTTTTCAAAATTTAACTTATAAAAATTTACAAAAAGATTTTTAATAATTTTTAGGAATTTTTAATGTATATAGTTCCTTTATTAAAATTCCATAAAATTCCTCCTAGTTTTCAAAAAAAAAAATTAATTTTTTTTTTTTGGGAAATGGAGACTCCGTCGGCGACGGGGGTAGACCCGTCCGGGACGGGCAAGAAACACCCGTCGGTCCTAGTTTCCCGTATCCAGGTACTTAACCCGTCGGCACCCCCCATCACATTCTGCAACCCGTCGACGATGGATTCACCACCGTCGGCGACGGGCTTATGTTTACTCGACGGGACCAAATCGTTTTTAAGCATGTAAACTCGAACCAAAACCAATTTCGACTTACCTAAACTCAATGCTAACTAATTCTTCACCCCAAATTCGAACCGTGACCTATCTTATCTCAGTTTTTAAGTTCAAAACATTAAAACATTCTCTCTCTTTAATCTTTCACACCATCTCTCCCCTTCATCTTCAACCTTTCCTCTCTTCCCCTCCAAGAACCCTAGATCTTCAAGTTCTCATAACTCTCTCAATTCTCCACCAAATCCTCTGATTTTTGGGTCCATCTTGGGTGATTTTTCGAGAGGAACAAAACCCCCAACACGGTTTTCATCAATTCATGTTAGTTTTCAAGATTTTTGGGCGAGTAATTTCGGGTTTTTGAAAGGGTGTTTGTCAAGACACTTGCTTTACATCTTTTTCTTAGTTATTGTCTATAACATCAAAGGTATGGATTTTCCTTAATTTTGAAATCATCACAGAGGCGTTTCATCCCATACGCACGCCTCATTAGTGCTATGATCGTTCAGCAAAATTGTCTTCCACTAGAATCGCTATGGGTGACTAAACCGTTGGAAGAAATTAGCAAGGACTCAATGAGGAGGAATTGGAAAATAGAGGTAAAGCTCTCGGGAAACAAGTATGTGGTGACCGACAGGATGGGTCATAAATATGTTGTTATACAGTTTAGTTCTTTATTTCTTTTTCGTTATTATTTACTTTTTGCCTAGTTAAATGAACGTTGTGGGTGTGTTCCCTATATAACCCTCACGAGACCTACTCCTCCTCCCAAACTATTGGGGGGTTTAAAAGGGCTTGTTGCATAAGCTAAATGCAACCGTGATTACTACGAAAGTGAGTTAGGTTTCTTGTTGTTGTAAATTATTTTTCCACATAAATCAAGGTAAATTAACGCATAACTTGGTAACACTTTCATAAAAATGGTAGAACTAAGTAGCTAACAAATTTCAATGGTTGTGAGAAGCATGCTTCTACACAAGGGTTAGAATTTGTAGGTACAACATGTTCGCGGGACAATCGTTTTTATGAAGAGAAGAAGAAGATATGAGCATCAAGCGAAAAAAATCAGGTGCATGTGTTTCCTTTTTACCTTGATTCTTAGTTTAGTAATAAGTGGATTGTATTTTGTATTTTTATTTTTCCGGGGTGAAATTTTGGGGAGGTTAGTCGTGTTACATCCCTTGTGTTTTTTTTTTAAACTCTAGTTCTTACACATTGAGGACAATGTTTATCTCAAATGTGGGGATGGGAGAGTAGTAAAAGTTTTCGATTTTGATCCGTTCATTTAAACACTACACATTGAGAACAATGTTTACATCAAGTGTGGGATGAGGGAAAATTTCAAAAAATTTTCAAAAATTTCTTGTTTCAAAAGCGATCTTAAAAGAACAAGTAACTAAGTCAACGAGGGATGGCACAACCCATTTGGTCTTTTGTCATGGTCAAGTTCAAATTAATAGCATGAGGGTATTTAGCAGGTGGTTATTTGGGAATAATCAGCCTAAGAAACTAATACATTATGCATGTCACATACCACACCCTTATACGTGAGGTTTGAGCCACTTTTATATCATAGATTTGCATTTACATGTTTCTTTATTTGAGTGGACCATTAGTCGCGTATTGTAGAACTTGCAACTTTTGATACGTTCGAGACCATAGACCGAATACAAGTATGAGAATGATTAAGACACTAGGTAAACCTTTTACTTTTACACCATTTTTATATTCTTACCCAAAAATTATCCCCTAGTAGCCAACTTTGAGCCTAAACCTTTCGTTTGACAACCCATTTAGCCCATAATCATAAGCCTTTTCTTTTTAAAACCGTGTGATGAAAATTCGATTATAGGAGTTTAAGTTGTATAGTTGTGATTTGTTGTGTTAAAAAAAAACATTGAGAAAAATCCAAAAATATGTGTTTCTAGTTATTGAATAAAAGGCGAAAATCATTGCCTTGGAGTTGATGTTTATAGTTTACTTGAGTTTAGAATAGTTGTGTTGTAATAAAGATCGAATTTTCATCACCTTAGTCACTTTAAAATATCTTATTCCCTACCCTTAGCCTAGTCCCGTTACAACCCTTTTAAAGACCTTTTGACTTGTGCTTAGTATTCGTGTTCGGTGGTGGAGAATGATTGACTTGCAAGCCTATGCGAGTACAATTTTTAATAGGTTTTGAGCGATTGAAGTGCTAATACATTATACACATTAGTGAAAGTGAAATGGTTATGTGTAGTATGCATTGTCTTCAATCTGTTTCTAATCGGTTTTCACTTTCATATTAAAAGTTATGACTTTACGAAATGGTTATGTGTAGTATGCATTGTCTTGGTTAGGTTTTACTTGTGTTGATCATAAAGTGTATTCTTGTCCGTTTCTCGAAACGTTGATAGTTATTAGCACCTACGTCACGGTACACTAAATCCGCTAATCATACACACTTGAGTTGGATCTAAAAACTTGTAGAAACCCTAGGTTTACAATTACCGAAACCGGGTGTGAAGTTTTTTGCTCATTATCGTTTATTAATCAAATTTTTGTGCATTCATTAATTTTTTAGTTGTCAATCAATTACACCAATTTCTTTAGATTAAATTCACATCTCTCAAATTAAACAAAAACATTCTAGTAAGCTTCATATTGTGACACTTTTGATAATTCAATCGAATCCATTCACAAACCACATACTCTTCGTGGTTCGACCCTTGTTACCATGATGTGCTGAAAATGGGCTAATTAAAACTAACTAAAATACCCTAATTCTAGACTCTCTAAGCTTTAAATTTATAAAATTAAGACTCGACCTAAACCCTAAACCACACAACCGGCAAGTGAACCGATCGATGTAGTAAAGCTAAAGTAAGTCCGAGTATCGAACCCACGAGACGCTACTGATTACGCTACGACTCTATCTAGACTTAAACTGACACGACACACTAAATTGTTTATTGATTTGGGGGGCGGGGGGGGGGGGGTTCTAAATATTATAAAATTATAATTAAAATTAATCTAAATCAACTAGACGAACAGACGGACAAGGCATGAACTCACACGAAGGCTGAACTCAAAGATGATGAAGGAACTACCTAGATAGGAATCTTGATTGCTTTTAGTTATGATTATAATTGGAAATTGTCTGCTATGGAACCGGGATCTTGGGATTCTCACCCCTCGGGAAATCTAAGGACCCCTAATCTTTCTCAATAGCGCGCTAAGATCCCCTAAAGGTTGTTAATTTACCGGTTATTAGACTCCTTTACAAGACATCTAATGGGTTTATAAAAGTATCCTACGAGGCTCACTCCCTTACGAGACCTAAACCTAGGATAGGTTTGTTTTCTCAGCTAGACTTGCTAGACATTAGCCAAAAGGTTAACTTCCTAAAAAGACCCACCTTGCGGTTTAATCACTTAGATCTAGCAATAATCTCGCACCTTACAGCTGTTGATGATTAGTAGAACGCTTGATTTTATAAAATTACCAATTATTACTTCTAAGGTTTATCGGCCGATTTAACCCTAAAGATTCTAGATTTATCACGTGATATAGACAGTCACCAAAACCTAAAACCTAGCATGACTCTATTATGTGATAAAGACCGTCACCAAGATTCATGCGAAGCAATAATTAATCATTAAACAACACCAAGCATGCAAACACATCTAACTGATAGAACAAACCGTTTACAATTTATAAACTAGTCCATAGCATTCAAAAATCCATAATATAATCAAAACCTAAGCAATCATTCATCCATGTCTAGGTAGTAAATGAATCTAGCCACTAAACATGTTCAAAAACATAATCAAAATCATTAAATATTCTGAATTCATAGCGTAACAAAGTTTAACAAACGAAAACGAAAAGATAAGGATGATGGAACCCGAATCTTCACTCCCGAATGCTCCAAGATGTTACCCGAATGATTCCTAGCAACCGAAAGCTTCAATCCTCTTCAAACAGCAGCCAAAAGTCGCCCAAAGATGTCCAAGTTCGTAGATATCCGGCTGTGGACGTATGAAGATCAATATATAACCCAAAACCCTAAAATCCCATGCCATTCGCGATCCTTTGCCGACTCTCGCGGGTAATTGATGAGTTAACGCGGGTCGCTTGGGGTTTTAAAACCTGAAATCCTTTTCACAACTCTCGCGGCCCGCGTAAGTGAATGGCTAAACATTCCTGAATTCTCTTCTTTAGTTAATGCGAGGCGCGAGAGCTTAAACATTCCTGAATTCTCTTCTTTAGTTAATGCGGGGCGCGTAATGGGTGCTTGTAAGGCCCGCCTGGAACCTCCAGAACTGCATTTTCGCTTCGTTTCAGCTCTCGACTCCTCGGTTTCCGTTCCAGCCTTCCGCCTTTCCAGATTTTGGCTATTTTTCGCTCCTTTTGACTGTAAAGACCTGGAAACACAATTTAATCAAAAGTATGTACAATCTAAACTAAACCGACACTAAAACTAACTAACTAACAACTAAAACCGACGCGAATACCGATGTATTTTACAATACATCAAATATCCCCACACTTATCTTTTTTTTCGTCCTCGAAAAAGAATTATGCAAACGGAATCATAATCAAGATAGTCGTTCGGGCCAAAAGCTTATGTTCATTCATTAAAATCGAGACATATGTTAGATGCGATTGCAAGTATTTCGATCCTCTTAAACCCAAACCCGGTTCCGAGCCCTTATCATGCAATTTAAGTTCAAATATGGGTCAATCCACCTAGGGTCTCACACTAGAAAACGCATACCCATCTAATCCCACCTCAAACTTATAGGGCAAAGAGAACGATCATAGACCAATTCCCAACCGTTTTATATCAAAACCAAGAGAGTTTACAATCAAACAATTTTTTTTCCTTTTTCTTTTTTTTTCTTTTTCTCGTGAGTCTAGACGGTGCTTTGCCAAACCAAGAGGCAATCCGGCTGTAGAGTCACTATCCCCAACCACAGACTACTTAGTTTCGGTACTTTTTGTTATATGTTTTTTTCTTTTTATTGCTTTGCACGGTCGATTTCACACACTCTAGCGGTAATCCAATTGTAGAGTCGCTATCCCCAATCAAGACTACATAGAAGTGGCTACTTTCATTCAGTTTCTAGCTCACTTTTATTCTATTTTTTTTTATTTTTTAGTTAAAATCACAAACTCTAACGGTTTTAACTTATAACGGTGCCCCTTATGTTATTTTTGGCGGTTTCGATTTCCCCATTTTTCCTAGATGAGAACCCACTAGTAGACCGACATTAGGTATATTAAGATCAAAGAAACTCAAAACCGAACCGAGCCTACCCGCATATTGTTGGAGATGTTGTCTTCGGCCCAACCCATTAAGGCTAGTCAAGAATTAGAGAGAAAAAGGGAAAGGGTTCGGCCGGCCCTAACCCTAATGGACTTTAAGTGTTTTAGGTCCAGTTGTTTAGTTACTTGTTTAGCAAGGGACTAACCCTAATTCTAGCCTATAAATATATCTCTTGTACTTGTAAGCATTATCACTCAATAAAATACAAACCCTAGTTGCCCCCGTGGACGTAGGTTACACACTGTGACCGAACCACGTAAATCTCGTGTCTACTTTTCTTATCGCTTTCGTTTATTGATCGTGTGTGTGTGATCTAAATCCTAACAACTGGTATCAGAGCTCGGGCTCTTGATCAAGAACACACACTAGCCGCCTACCACCTCCTGCCTCCACCCGCCGCCGCAAACCCTAATTAGGGTTTCGCCGCCGCTAGGGTTTCCACCGCCGACACCCACCGACCCGCTGCAGTTTCGCAGCTTTGCTCCAGGGCAACCAGGTACCGCCACCGCCACCTAACCCAGATTAGGGTTTTGCCAGCCGCCGCCTACCATCTTGCCGGAACCGCAGAACCGCCGCCGCCGCTAACCAGATTAGGGTTTTCAGCCGTCGCCGCTCAAACAGAAGGATTTCTGTACCGATTTTCGCTGCTGCGTTTTTTCGGGTTTTTCTGCACGTTTTTCGAGGTCAGATTTCAGGGTTGTTTTTTCAGTTTATTCTCATGTTCTCTGGTTAGTTTCTGTTATTCAGCAAAGATGTCTGATGATGGAAAAGTCAGAATTGAGAAGTTTGATAGGAAGAATTTCGGATGGTGGAAGATGCAAATCAAGGATTTGCTGATACAGAAGGATCTGGATGCAGCCTTAGAGCCTCCTCCTACACCTCTAACGGATAAGTGGACAGCCATTGACAAGAAGGCTATGTCAACTATCAGGCTCACTCTTTCTATGAATGTTGGCTACAATATTTCTGAACAAACCTCAGCACGAGGAATCATAGAGGCTTTGTCAAATATGTATGAGAAGCCGTCTCATGCCAACAAGGTGTTTCTGATACGGGAGTTAGTCAACACCCGCATGAAAGAGGGAAGTTCTGTTATTGAGCATATTAATTTGTTTAATTCTCACTTGTCTCGTTTGAATTCAGTAAAATTCAAGATAGATGATGAACTGCAAGCATGCCTGCTCTTGTCCTCATTACCTGACAGCTGGTCAGGAACTATTACTGCAGTCACTGGGGCAGTTGAGACCCTCACTTTTGCTAAAGTACGTGACTTGATATTGAATGAGGACTCAAGAAGGAGGAATTCTGGAAAGACAAGTTCGTTGCTCAGTACTGAGGGGAGAGGGAGAAGTAATAATAGAGGTGGAAATAGAGGAAGGTCAAAGTCAAAACGAAGAAGCAAGTCAAGACCAGCAAAACCGAGAAAAGACATACAGTGCTGGAACTGTGATGAGCATGGGCACTTTAGAAGTCAGTGTACTAAACCTCATAGAGACAAAAAGGAGGTGAATGCTACCACAGCCTCAGATTCAGAGGATGCCCTTATTTGTTGTGTCGAAAATACTGTTGAAGACTGGATTATGGATTCAGGAGCATCGTTTCATGCTACTTCTAGCACAAAGAAGATGAAGAATCTACGAACAGGTAACTTTGGTAAAGTTCGTTTGGCTAATAATCACAGTCTTGATATTACAGGAATTGGAGACATAGACTTAAAAACACCATTGGGAACCATTTGGACCTTAAAGAATGTTCGGGTCATTCCGGGTTTGAAGAGGATGTTTATATCCATTGGTCAGCTTGATGATCAGGGATATGATGTCCACTTTGGTAGAGGACAATGGAAAGTTGTTAAGGGCAGTATGGTCATTGCAAGAGGAAAGAAGAGAGGTACACTATACATGGTTGAAGTACCAACCGATGGGGTTAATGCAGTATCTGATGGACGAGTCTATCAAAGTTATGGCATCAACGACTCGGCCACATGAGTGAAAAGGGGATGAAGATGCTTGTTACCAAGGGAAAGCTTCCAGAACTGAAACAAGTCGAGTCTGAGTTTTGTGAACCGTGCATCCTTGGAAAGAAAAAGAAGGTGACTTTTGTGAAGACAGGGAGAGCACCAAAAGCTCAGAAATTGGAGCTGATTCACTCAGACGTGTACGGGCCGACATCAGTTGCTTCACCTGCAGGATCTCGCTATTATGTGACCTTCATAGACGATTCAACACGCAAGGTACGGGTTTACTTTCTTAAACATAAATCTGAAGTTTTTGATAAATTTAAGAAATGGAAAGCTGCTGTTGAACTTGAAACTGATTTGAAGGTGAAATGCTTGAAGTCTGACAACGGAGGTGAATATATCAGCAAAGAATTTACAGATTATTGTGCTGAGAGGGGGATCAGGATGATAAATACAGTTCCAGGAACTCCGCAACAGAATGGGGTTGCAGAGAGGATGAACAGAACATTGTGTGAGAGAGCCAGGAGTATGAGATTGAATGCAGGGCTCCCAAAAATGTTCTGGGCTGATGCGATTAACACCGCGGCTTATCTTATCAATCGTGGGCCTTCAGTACCGTTGGGATTCAAGATTCCTCAAGAAGAATGGAAGGGAAAAGCAGTTGAGTATGATCACTTGAGAATCTTCGGGTGTAGTGCTTATGATATTGATCTTGAAGGTGACAAGTTAGATGCCAAAGCAAAGAAGTACACGCTCGTTGGATATGGGTCTGATAAAATGGGCTACAGGCTTTGGGATCATGAAAGCAGGAAGCTAGTCAGAAGCAAACATGCCGAATTCAATGAAGCAGAACTGTACAAAGACAGGAATTCAGAGAAGTTAGAGGTTCAGAAAGAAGTGGTCGAGTTTGACACTGATGGTCAAAAGAATGAACCAGTTATAGAACCCGAATCAGACTCTGAAGATGACACAGGACCAGGGTTTGAAGGTGGAGATAATGAGACAGGAGAAGTCTCTGACAGTGGGAGCTCAGAGCATGAAGAACAGCCTCCACAGCAGCCTGACCCGTCAGAAAATTGGGTCAGGAGATCCACCCGAGTTAGTAAACCGCCTAATAAATATAATCCTTCAGTTAATTATATTCTCTTGACAGAAAACGGTGAACCAGAAAGCTACTCTGAGCCAGTCAAGATGAAAGATTTTCTCCAGTGGGAGCATGCAATGAAGGATGAGATGAGCTCTTTAGAGAAAAACAAGACTTGGGTCTTAGTAAAGCTTCCGCCAGATAAAAGATCTTTACAAAATAAATGGGTCTTCAGGGTCAAAGAAGAACACGATGGTTCTAAACGGTACAAAGCCCGTTTAGTAGTCAAGGGGTTTCAGCAGAAGAAGGGAGTTGATTATGATGAGATTTTCTCTCCTGTGGTGAAGATGACTACCATCAGGTTGGTTCTTAGTATTGTAGCCGCAGAAAAGTTGCATCTAGAGCAGTTAGATGTGAAAACAGCTTTTCTACATGGTGACCTAAATGAAGACATTTATATGGCACAACCTGATGTAACACCTCGAAAAAAAATTTCGTCCAATAATGTCTTGACACGTGTCATAAGGTTCCGTTATGTGAAAACATACTTTAGAGGGACTAAAAGTGACAAACAGTGAAAACTATGGAACGTAAGGGTCCAAAGTGTCAACAATGGATAAATGGGCTCTATGATAACCCCACATAATGTTTATAACCTTTAACGGATGGTTCATGGATCATACGACGCGGAAATTGCACAAAAGTGAAGTATTGTAAACTATAGGGGCCAAAAGTGTCAACATGTTTAATTTATACCTCTGAGTGAACTTTTGGTAGACCCGAAGCTTTGTATAGCTAAAATATACTCACTAGAATATGTGGTAAAAATTTCATGAAGTTTCGTCAACGTATGAGAAAGTTATGGCCAAAACCGTACTTAAGGGACTAAAAGCGTCAACGTCGAATTTCAGGGCTTTTCGGTTGAGCGCAAAGTTATCCGAGGGCATTACCATGTTGGTAAAAGTCCTAAGGTTCTTAGAAACCAAGTTTGGGGGTTTACGGGTCAAGATAAGTAGCCAAACCATCGCATCTAAAGTACAGGGACCAAACATGCAACAAATGAGCCAAGTTTGGATCAGCAGACCCCAGGCGCCCGCCTGAGGTGCTACGCGGGCCGCGACCCAGTGCCCAGCGACAGAAGTCGCGAACTGGGCTGATTTGGGTCCGATTTTGGGTGCATTCCAGCTGGTTTCGCCTCCAATTGAGCCAATAACGTTCCTTGCATGCCTACAACTACAGTGGCCTCGAAAATTCTGGTTTAAATCAAGTTTTGATCTCATTTTGGTCATTTACAATTGAAGAACAAGTGCTCTCAACATTCAAGAACTTCAAGCAAGCTTTCTGGAGGAAATCTGGGCAACAAGGCCGACTTCTAGTGTCCACTAAACATCTTTAGGACCATTGTAAGCTTTCAATTCGTTCTTTAATCCGTTTATGCTTTGGTTATTAGTAAAAGTCAAACTGGGTGTTCATAACCTTTGACTTTCTGATTAAACGGATTTCTTTCAGTAATTTCTCGAATTGAAACTTGTTATAGATTGGTATTTATGTGGGAAACAAACCCTCTAAAGGTTACTAACTGATTCCCACTACATGCATGCTTAATGTCGAGTCAAACCTATTTCTAAAAAGTCAACAGAAGTGATTTTTGTGAAAAATGACATGATTAATGATATAGATGACATGCAAACTGATTGATCATTAAAAATGACTTGTAATACATATAAGAATGTGTTTTAATCATCATCAACTCGACAATCTATAGTATAGCCACGAATCGGAACCGAAAGTCTTGTAAAACGATTATTTCGTAGACTATCGATTCGGATTCATACATGCATGTACGAGATCTGTATTGGAAAGTATTTTTGACTATTTTTATTTTAGTTAAACTTTCTGGAATTTTCTTTGATTGAGTCTATGCTTAGCCTATTCGAATGCATGTTTCCGGTTTATGCATAAAGTTGACTATTTTGCCCTTTTTGATTTAAAACGGGATTTTTGGAAAAGTGAAAGGATAGAAATCTTTATTTTTATTATATAAACTTGCACTGAAAATTTCGGATCAGTTGGTGGTCCAGATTGTGAGTTATGGCCATTAGCGTAAAACTATATTATAAATTTACATAAACGGTCCTTTTCGCGTAGAACCCGTTTCTGGCCACGTTTTGGTACGAAACTTTTTACCAACTGATTATATATAATATTCTGGGAATTTTGATGATTTTTAATTAATTTTTGGCTGAACGGATCCTCGATCACCTAGCCATTTCGGCTTATGTCGGTTTTGACCGTTTTAGCCATAAAATGAGTTTTACACCTCCTTTTGACCCGAAACCTTTTTCTACTGATTTTGTAGGATGAATAAATTATTATAAGACTTCTGGAAATATAAAAATCTCAGATTTAATTTGAAAACCCGAAAACGCCCTTAAATCGTATTTTTAGCGTTTTAAGCGCATAGTAAGCGTTGTACTTGTTTTAAACCTATAAGACTATACCTACTGATGTAAATTACATATTTTCATATAATAACAGTAAGTATAATACTTTGAACTCAGGTTTCCAGTTTTGGCACTTTTAGCCCTTGTGAAATTACTAAAATACCCCTACGGTGCATAGATTGGTTTTAAATGATATATTTGGTATATGGGTCATACCCTACTGATATAATATGTTATATTAAGTATATTTACTGTATGAACCAGACCCGAAACTCAGATTTCTAATTTTACCCTTTTATTAACTTTTAAATGACCAAAATGCCCTTCTAAGGCATAAATTGAGTTTAAAATTATTCCGGGCAATATAGAACATAACTTACTGATATAATATCATATTTTAAGCATATTATCTCAGGGAACTTGCATTTGAATCATTTGGCTACCCGTATCGCCCTTTTCGCGTTCGGTTCGGTTTACATAACTAGTTTGCGTAAATTGACCGAAACGGGTCAAACGATATCATTTTTATTTCAAAATCCAGAATGTATTTAGTATACCCATATTATACAAGTATTCAAACTTGTCGGGTCTAAATCACATTCTATCCGGTCTTTCGTTTAATCGTGCGTAAACCGCATCATTCCTAAAACTAACCGGTCAAAGCTTAAGCTTAAATAAAAGGCCGTTAGGAATCTAATAGGTTAATTATAAACCTTTGTTCCAGATTAGGAAGCCCGGTAAAAGCTACCACCACTTATCGTTTGTGACTTATACTTGCTCAGGTAAATACATTTTGACTTATTTTCCCTATACGGGCTTGGGGTACGGTATTTAAAATACCGCTTGATCGGCGCACAAGTCCTGCTCCTTATAGGTGTTCAGTCTTGAATAGCTTGTGCGACTTCGTTTAAACAGTTTTGTCTTACTTAAAAGGCTTTGGGGGGTTGTTGACCGTGTCCCGGATATCCTTGGCATTTTCTTACGAGATGGCCACGACCAGAGCACGGGGTGTAGGCGTACACCCGTCGTGTATAACTCTTTGATGTGGTGTGTCAATTAAATCTCTAGCCCGGACAGTAGATCCCGGGCCACCAGAGATATAAAGTGCATGTAATTCGTTCACAAGTTTATATTATATAATTATCCCAAGTTAATAAAATATTTATGCCTTGTGCATTTAAATCAATTTTTAATCATTTTCAAAATGAGTCAGTCGATTTGTATTTACCAGTGTAAACTGACGTATTTTTCCCAAAAGATTAAGTGCAGGTACTATACGGAAATAGGCTGGCTGTTTCCTAGAGAGCGTCCACAATAGTCTCGCAAACTCGGACGACATTTATCTGTTGAACTATTTATTTCTATTTTTTTGATCCGCCTGTGGATCCATTTCAACTACTGTGATATTTATTATTACACTTTATTTAAAAGTTGAAATGTTTCTATTCTGCTTCCGCTGTGCATTATTATATTGTGTTGATTGTCTATGACGATGCCAACTACGTCACTGTACCCCACACCGGGCCCACCGGTGACACGTGGAAATTGGGGGTGTGACAGGTTGGTATCAGAGCCAACGCTGAGTGAATTAAACACTAGTCTTTTGTGTTTAATCTCAGTTACACAATTGCACATTCCTCGATTTTCGAGTCTAGACAAAGAACTTAGGAAATGTTCAACATTTCGTTTAATTTACTTTTATTATTTTGCATTGTCTTATATATATTGTTGTGCAACTTGTTTGACTTTTGACAGGATCAGGATGCCGCCAAGGATGAGAGGTCGTGGAGGATTTCCCACATCACATGATCATGAGGCTGGTCCCTCGCATAGGCGGGCTCCATCTGCTACACACAACACAGCCGCCAACGACCTTTGGAGGTCTCTTGCCGAGCCTGCTAGGCATTCGGTTTCCGCGAGCACTTCTCCGTCATTACCCCACTCGTTTGGGCCCCATTCGGAGAACGGGCCCCATGGTTCGCATGGATCGTACATACCCTTGCACCAGTCACCGCACCAGTATCCAGCGCCAGCCTACCAGGGTTTGTATAACCCTAATGCTTATGTGGAGGAGCCAGTGGGCCACAACCCACTCGGGCCGGAGGACCATTTTCAGGGAGAGCACGAGATGGACGTAGACGAGGATACAGACCCGTCGCTACCACCATCAGGCACACCTAACCATCCGATTGAGATATCGGATGGGTCGCCATTTAGGGGATCACCCTATAATGGTGGGGACAGCTTCCAGGAGAGGTTTAAGCAGCATGATTGGTACTTCACCCCTAGTCACAACTCTCCTATGCTTCAATCACTCCATGGTACCCCGATGCTCCAATCGCTCCATGGTTCGCCGGTGCACTCGCAGCACCACTCGCAGCAGCTTCAGCAGCAGCCGCCATTACCGCAGGACCTATCTGAGGCCCTGTGGCGCGACGTGATCACTCCGTCGCCACCGCCGCCACCAGTCTTACCTCCTCCGCCTCAGAGGCCTAGGAGGAATGCGCGCATGTCTACGCGCGGAGGGATTCGCATAGGCACCCCTCCACGTGTTAGTAGCAGCCGCTACACGTCTCTACCCGGGGAGTCTGAGACAGGGGAGTCTCAGCATCCCGTATCGGAGGTTACTTCTGTTCCGATCCCGCCTCTGCCGCCGCAGAATTTTGGAGAACCGATTCCGGCTTATGCTAGTGCCGCCCAGTTCAACCCGTTCGAGCATGTATTCCCTCAGGGTTATGATTACACGGGAGACCCTTATTGGCAAGCTGTGAACTACAGCTCACTCCCTCCTAGCGGTCCAGTGGGAGACACTTGGACTGCTGGGCAGTCTACTTTTGGTTACCCTCCGGGTTACCAGCAGCCACCGCAGCCGCAGCCTTACCAGCCGCCGCAGCCGCAGCACTACCAGCCACCACCACCGGCGCCTATGATGTCGCCGCCGCAGGTTCAGGAGATCCTGCATGGGATTGATAGCATGCGACGGGAGTTGCAAAATGATCGCCGTCACAACCGTGGCATGTTCCAGAAGGTATTCGATTTGCTCAAGGGTAAGAGCAAGAAGGATCGTTGAATCCTTCGATTATCATTTCATGTACTCATGTCCCTGCGTGGACATTTATTCCAGTACTCTACCCCTGCGTGAGTATATCTATCTTATTCTACCCCTGCGTGGGTATGCTATTCTGTTGACCCCTGCGTGGGTTTGCTTTATTTGTTTTATTTTGTTATTGTTGTTATTTGTTTAGCCCCTGCGCGGGCATGTTATTCATGTTATCCATGTTATCCATGTTACTTCAAAGTCCCGTTTAGGGCAAATATGTACTGGTACTTTTATTTGAAATTTGAAATGGTTAGTTTGAATTTCTCATTTTATTTATATGCATGAATATTAAGATAATGGAAAATATCAATTTTTATTTGATTTGCCATTTTATAAGAATCTTAGTAAGGTATAACCTAGCTTGAATGCCTTATTAACAGGCCTGGCCTTGATGGTAAAACCTGGTTGAAAGGATTCAACTCCCTGTTAACATCTGAAAACATGTTAACATTCTGGGCTAAGCGTGATCTGAAGAATCACACGACCCACCTTTTAATAAAATTATCTACAGATTATATCTGTATACAAGTCTATTAATGACTTGATACCTACGGGTTATGACTATGTCATATAGTGGCAGTTGTGGTCTATGACTCCCTGCCTAGTAAAGAAAATATCTACAGATTTTATCTGTACACAAGTCTATTAATGGCTTGATACCTACGGGTTATAACTATGTTATATAATGACAGTTGTGGTTTATGACTCTCTGTCTAGTAAAGGATTATTTGTTTAATTATACAATTTATAGTCCTATAAAAATCTAAATTTGTAATTTAGTAATTGTCCATGTGACTAGGCCTATGGTGCCAATATATATAATTTCATTCCTTGATTGCTAATAAGAGCTTGAATGAAATTTATTAAAATTAACTGCTAAGGTTCTTGATACCATGGTTAATAAATCGTCTAGAACGATAATACTGTTAGGTTCTAAATAAGACCTTGTCCTTTATTGTAGCTTAAAGCTACGATGGCCAAATCGGAAGAAACCAACAGTCATTCTGGGGAACGCTTAGATAATGCAAAGATTCACGTTACCGGTGCAGAATTGCAAGCACTGATAGATAATGCTGTCGCCAAGGCTATGGATAGGCAGTTCAAAGAATCTAGTGGTACTCAGAGTAGAACCCGCTCAGTGACGCATGTCAAGGCTAAGACTCATTCTGGGGCTCATAGTAAGCCGCCGTCTAAAAAGAGTGAGCCGAAGAAAGTTGAGGATGATAATCATTCCTCCAACCACAGCAGCGTCCCAAAGCAGGAGATTGAGCTGAAGCATGACACGTACAGCAGGTCCTGTACGTACAAGTATTTTGTATCCTGCAAGCCCAGAGATTTCACTGGGGAAAAAGGAGCCGTCGACTGCATGACGTGGATTGACGAAATGGACACTGTAGTTGATATCAGCGGGTGTGCTGATAGGGACGTCGTGAAGTACGTGTCCCAGTCATTCAAAGGAGATGCGTTAGCATGGTGGAAGTCACTTCTACAAGCTGCCGGTAAGGCCACACTGTACGGTTTGTCATGGGAACAGTTTGTGGCCCTGATTAAAGAGAACTTCTGTCCGCAGCACGAGGTCGAGCGAATTGAATCGGATTTTGTATCCTTAGTTATGAAGAACCTCGATTGTCAAGCGTATCTTACTACGTTCAACACGCTGTCTCGTTTAGTGCCTTACTTGGTGACCCCGGAGCCGCGTAGGATTGCTCGATTCATTGGGGGTCTGGCACCGGAGATTAAAGCCAGCGTCAAAGCTTCGAGACCTACTACGTTTAGATCCGTAGCAGATCTATCCCTCTCCCTCACTCAAGACATGGTTAGATTGAGAGCCATGAAGAGCTCTGAGGAGAACAAACGGAAACGTGAGGATGACACCTCACGAAGATCTGAAAAGCGACATAGAGGGAACAACGACCACAGGAAAGGGTCGGGGTCTAGGAAAAGTGATCATCAGTCGGGTGAGAAACCCAGATGCAAGATCTGCAGGAGGCACCACCTTGGGAGGTGTCGGTTGGAAACGAAATCCCAGACTTTCGAGAAACGCTGTGGGATCTGCAAGTCCACAGACCATAAAGCTGTGGATTGCAAGAAGATGAAGGATGCAACCTGTTTTGGTTGCAACGAAAAAGGTCATATTCGGCCCAACTGCCCGAAGTTTGCAAAGAAGGCCGAGGAAGGGAAGAAGACTAATGCGAGAGTCTTCAAAATGGACGCAAAGGAAGCAGTCCTTGATGATAACGTCATTACCGGTACGTTCCTTGTAAACGATATTTTTGCTAGAGTCTTGTTTGATTCGGGGGCTGATAAGTCATTTGTAGATGATAAGTTTTGTAAACTGTTGAACCTTCCTGTTAAAACCTTAAGTGTGAAATATGAGGTGGAATTAGCCGATGGAACCATAGAAACCGCCTCGACTGTTCTAGATGGATGTGTTATATCCATTAGGAATCATTCTTTCCCGCTATCCTTGCTTCCCTTTAAGTTAGCTGGATTCGACATAGTGATAGGCATGGATTGGTTGTCGAGTAACCAAGCCCAGATTCTATGCAATAGAAAGCAAGTAATAGTGAAGACTCCGTCTGGTGAGTCACTTACTATTCAAGGAGATACCCAGCATGGATTGCCGGAGCAAGTGTCCATGCTCAAGGCATCCAGGTGCATGCAGAAAGGATGTGTCATTTATATGGCACAAGTTACCATTGATGAGCCGAAGCCGAAGATTGAGGATATCCCTGTTATCTCGGAATATCCTGAAGTGTTTCCTGAAGAACTACCCGGATTGCCACCGGATAGACAAGTAGAGTTTCGGATAGATATCATTCCAGGTGCTGCACCTGTAGCAAGAGCACCATACAGATTGGCACCAACGGAGATGAAGGAGTTGAGGACGCAGTTGGATGAGCTTTTAGCCAAAGGTTTTATTAGACCTAGCTCGTCTCCTTGGGGAGCGCCAATCTTGTTCGTTAAGAAGAAGGATGGTTCGATGCGTCTGTGCATCGATTATCGTGAGCTTAACAAGGTCACTATCAAGAATCGGTATCCGTTACCCAGGATCGACGATCTGTTTGATCAGTTGCAAGGAGCAAGTTACTTCTCCAAGATTGACCTCAGGTCAGGATATCATCAGTTGAAGGTCAAAGAAGAAGACGTACACAAGACCGCGTTTAGGACTCGTTATGGACATTACGAGTTCCTAGTGATGCCGTTTGGGCTCACTAACGCACCAGCCGCGTTCATGGATCTCATGAATCGCGTCTGCAAACCTTATTTAGATAAGTTCGTCATCGTCTTCATTGATGACATTCTTATCTACTCGAAGAGCCAAGCTGATCATGAGAAACACCTTCGTTGTATTCTCAAACTTTTGAATCAAGAGAAGCTTTATGCCAAATTCTCGAAGTGTGAATTTTGGCTTCGAGAAGTCCAGTTCCTTGGACATGTAGTAAGCGAGCGTGGTATCCAAGTAGATCCCGCTAAAGTAGAAGCAGTCATGAACTGGCAGGAGCCGAAGACTCCTACCGAGATTCGCAGTTTCCTCGGATTGGCAGGATATTATAGGAGATTCATCGAGAATTTCTCAAGGATTGCTGCGCCCCTAACCTCATTAACCCGTAAGAAGATTAAGTTTGATTGGGGCCCTAAGCAGCAGGAATCCTTTGATATCTTGAAGAAGAAGCTGAGCAATGCGCCAGTATTGACATTGCCCGATGGTGTTGAAGAATTTGTGGTGTATTGTGATGCATCACATACTGGCATGGGCTGTGTGCTCATGCAGAAAGGCAAAGTCATTGCCTACGCTTCACGACAACTCAAGGTGCATGAGAAGAACTACACCACCCACGATTTGGAATTGGGTGCGGTTGTATTTGCTTTGAAGCTATGGAGACACTACTTGTATGGAACCAAGTGTATCATTTATTCGGATCACAAGAGTCTTCAGCATCTGTTCAATCAGAAGGAATTGAACATGCGTTAAAGGCGATGGATGGAAACTCTCAATGATTATGACTGTGAGATAAGATACCATCCAGGCAAGGCAAATGTGGTTGCCGACGCCTTAAGCAGAAAAGAAAGGATTAAACCGGTCAGAATCAATGCCAAGCGCATTGAGATAAGAAATAACTTGAATGAAAGGGTGTTAGCTGCACAAAAGGAAGCTGTGCTGGAAGCTAACTATCCTGCAGAAAAGTTGGGAGTAACTGAGGAGCAGTTATCCCACGACAAAGATGGAATGTTACGACTAAACGGACGAATATGGGTTCCAGTTTATGGAGGACTTCGGGATGTTATCCTCCAGGAGGCCCACAGCTCTAAATATTCCGTTCATCCTGGAGCTGATAAGATGTACCAGGATTTGAAATCAAACTACTGGTGGATTGGTTTGAAAAAGTCCGTGGCCGAGTATGTGGCCAAATGATTGATTTGTGCGCAAGTCAAGGCCGAGCATCAGAAGCCGTCAGGTTTGCTTCAGCAACCTGAAATTCCCAAGTGGAAATGGGAAATGGTGACAATGGATTTCATCACCAAGTTGCCGAAGACGAAAAAGGGAAATGATACTATATGGGTCATTGTAGACAGACTGACTAAGTCAGCTCATTTTCTACCCATCAAAGAGACGTATAGCTCAGATATGTTAGCTCAATTATACGTCGATAAGATAGTAGCGCTACATGGTATACCTATATCTATTATCTCGGATAGAGATACTAGATATACGTCACATTTTTGGAAGAGTTTCCAACAGTCGTTGGGCACTCGTTTGAATTTTAGTACGGCTTATCATCCTCAGACCGATGGTCAGAGTGAACGTACTATTCAAACCTTGGAAGACATGCTTCGTGCATGTGCGATCGACTTAGGTGGTAGTTGGGATAAGAACTTACCACTGATTGAATTCTCCTACAACAATAGCTACCATTCCAGCATAAAGGCTGCGCCTTTTGAGGCCCTATACGGTAGAAAGTGTAGATCGCCCATTTGTTGGGCAGAAGTTGGAGATGTCCAGTTGTCTGGACCAGATATCGTCTTTGAGACGACAGACAAGATCGTTCAGATCCGTGATCGTTTGAAGGCTGCCAGGGATAGGCAGAAAAGTTATGCGGATCCTAAGCGCAAAGATTTCCACTTCGATGTGGGTGAAAAAGTGTTGCTTAAAGTATCACCTTGGAAAGGTGTAATGCGATTTGGAAAGAAAGGCAAGCTAAGCCCGAGATATATAGGACCTTTCGAGATAATCGAACGTGTCGGGGCAGTCGCTTACAAGTTAAACTTGCCTGAAGAGCTTAGTGCCATTCATAATGTGTTTCACATCTGTAATTTGAAGAAGTGTTTCGCTGACGATTCACTGGTTATACCGCATACAGATATACACATAGACGAAAGTCTAAAGTTTGTTGAAAAACCTTTGTCGATTGAGGATCGACAGGTAAAGAAGCTTCGAAGGAAGCACGTGCCTATTGTTAAGGTCAAGTGGGATGCCCGTAGAGGTCCCGAATACACGTGGGAAGTGGAATCCACGATGAAAGAAAAATATCCCCATTTGTTTGAATAAATCTCGGGGTCGAGATTTCTTTTAAGGGGGTGAGGATGTAACACCTCGAAAAAAAATTTCGTCCAATAATGTCTTGACACGTGTCATAAGGTTCCGTTATGTGAAAACATACTTTAGAGGGACTAAAAGTGACAAACAGTGAAAACTATGGAACGTAAGGGTCCAAAGTGTCAACAATGGATAAATGGGCTCTATGATAACCCCACATAATGTTTATAACCTTTAACGGATGGTTCATGGATCATACGACGCGGAAATTGCACAAAAGTGAAGTATTGTAAACTATAGGGGCCAAAAGTGTCAACATGTTTAATTTATACCTCTGAGTGAACTTTTGGCAGACCCGAAGCTTTGTATAGCTAAAATATACTCACTAGAATATGTGGTAAAAATTTCATGAAGTTTCGTCAACGTATGAGAAAGTTATGGCCAAAACCGTACTTAAGGGACTAAAAGCGTCAACGTCGAATTTCAGGGCTTTTCGGTTGAGCGCAAAGTTATCCGAGGGCATTACCATGTTGGTAAAAGTCCTAAGGTTCTTAGAAACCAAGTTTGGGGGTTTACGGGTCAAGATAAGTAGCCAAACCATCGCATCTAAAGTACAGGGACCAAACATGCAACAAATGAGCCAAGTTTGGATCAGCAGACCCCAGGCGCCCGCCTGAGGTGCTACGCGGGCCGCGACCCAGTGCCCAGCGACAGAAGTCGCGAACTGGGCTGATTTGGGTCCGATTTTGGGTGCATTCCAGCTGGTTTCGCCTCCAATTGAGCCAATAACGTTCCTTGCATGCCTACAACTACAGTGGCCTCGAAAATTCTGGTTTAAATCAAGTTTTGATCTCATTTTGGTCATTTACAATTGAAGAACAAGTGCTCTCAACATTCAAGAACTTCAAGCAAGCTTCTGGAGGAAATCTGAGCAACAAGGCCGACTTCTAGTGTCCACTAAACATCTTTAGGACCATTGTAAGCTTTCAATTCGTTCTTTAATCCGTTTATGCTTTGGTTATTAGTAAAAGTCAAACTGGGTGTTCATAACCTTTGACTTTCTGATTAAACGGATTTCTTTCAGTAATTTCTCGAATTGAAACTTGTTATAGATTGGTATTTATGTGGGAAACAAACCCTCTAAAGGTTACTAACTGATTCCCACTACATGCATGCTTAATGTCGAGTCAAACCTATTTCTAAAAAGTCAACAGAAGTGATTTTTGTGAAAAATGACATGATTAATGATATAGATGACATGCAAACTGATTGATCATTAAAAATGACTTGTAATACATATAAGAATGTGTTTTAATCATCATCAACTCGACAATCTATAGTATAGCCACGAATCGGAACCGAAAGTCTTGTAAAACGATTATTTCGTAGACTATCGATTCGGATTCATACATGCATGTACGAGATCTGTATTGGAAAGTATTTTTGACTATTTTTATTTTAGTTAAAACTTTCTGGAATTTTCTTTGATTGAGTCTATGCTTAGCCTATTCGAATGCATGTTTCCGGTTTATGCATAAAGTTGATTATTTTGCCCTTTTTGATTTAAAACGGGATTTTTGGAAAAGTGAAAGGATAGAAATCTTTATTTTTATTATATAAACTTGCACTGAAAATTTCGGATCAGTTGGTGGTCCAGATTGTGAGTTATGGCCATTAGCGTAAAACTATATTATAAATTTACATAAACGGTCCTTTTCGCGTAGAACCCGTTTCTGGCCACGTTTTGGTACGAAACTTTTTACCAACTGATTATATATAATATTCTGGGAATTTTGATGATTTTTAATTAATTTTTGGCTGAACGGATCCTCGATCACCTAGCCATTTCGGCTTATGTCGGTTTTGACCGTTTTAGCCATAAAATGAGTTTTACACCTCCTTTTGACCCGAAACCTTTTTCTACTGATTTTGTAGGATGAATAAATTATTATAAGACTTCTGGAAATATAAAAATCTCAGATTTAATTTGAAAACCCGAAAACGCCCTTAAATCGTATTTTTAGCGTTTTAAGCGCATAGTAAGCGTTGTACTTGTTTTAAACCTATAAGACTATACCTACTGATGTAAATTACATATTTTCATATAATAACAGTAAGTATAATACTTTGAACTCAGGTTTCCAGTTTTGGCACTTTTAGCCCTTGTGAAATTACTAAAATACCCCTACGGTGCATAGATTGGTTTTAAATGATATATTTGGTATATGGGTCATACCCTACTGATATAATATGTTATATTAAGTATATTTACTGTATGAACCAGACCCGAAACTCAGATTTCTAATTTTACCCTTTTATTAACTTTTAAATGACCAAAATGCCCTTCTAAGGCATAAATTGAGTTTAAAATTATTCCGGGCAATATAGAACATAACTTACTGATATAATATCATATTTTAAGCATATTATCTCAGGGAACTTGCATTTGAATCATTTGGCTACCCGTATCGCCCTTTTCGCGTTCGGTTCGGTTTACATAACTAGTTTGCGTAAATTGACCGAACGGGTCAAACGATATCATTTTTATTTCAAAATCCAGAATGTATTTAGTATACCCATATTATACAAGTATTCAAACTTGTCGGGTCTAAATCACATTCTATCCGGTCTTTCGTTTAATCGTGCGTAAACCGCATCATTCCTAAAACTAACCGGTCAAAGCTTAAGCTTAAATAAAAGGCCGTTAGGAATCTAATAGGTTAATTATAAACCTTTGTTCCAGATTAGGAGCCCGGTAAAAGCTACCACCACTTATCGTTTGTGACTTATACTTGCTCAGGTAAATACATTTTGACTTATTTTCCCTATACGGCTTGGGGTACGGTATTTAAAATACCGCTTGATCGGCGCACAAGTCCTGCTCCTTATAGGTGTTCAGTCTTGAATAGCTTGTGCGACTTCGTTTAAACAGTTTTGTCTTACTTAAAAGGCTTTGGGGGGTTGTTGACCGTGTCCCGATATCCTTGGCATTTTCTTACGAGATGGCCACGACCAGAGCACGGGGTGTAGGCGTACACCCGTCGTGTATAACTCTTTGATGTGGTGTGTCAATTAATCTCTAGCCCGGACAGTAGATCCCGGGGCCACCAGAGATTAAAGTGCATGTAATTCGTTCACAAGTTTATATTATATAATTATCCCAAGTTAATAAAATATTTATGCCTTGTGCATTTAAATCAATTTTTAATCATTTTCAAAATGAGTCAGTCGATTTGTATTTACCAGTGTAAACTGACGTATTTTTCCCAAAAGATTAAGTGCAGGTACTATACGGAAATAGGCTGGCTGTTTCCTAGAGAGCGTCCACAATAGTCTCGCAAACTCGGACGACATTTATCTGTTGAACTATTTATTTCTATTTTTTTGATCCGCCTGTGGATCCATTTCAACTACTGTGATATTTATTATTACACTTTATTTAAAAGTTGAAATGTTTCTATTCTGCTTCCGCTGTGCATTATTATATTGTGTTGATTGTCTATGACGATGCCAACTACGTCACTGTACCCCAACCGGGCCACCGGTGACACGTGGAA